>NC_060153.1:31480158-31727559 GCF_021292245.1 Micropterus dolomieu
AACTATTCAAATAATAAATTCTAAATTTAAGTAAACTAAAGTGCCTAATTTTTAGAAAAAATGTAATAAAAAGTGTAGCTTGAAGTGATGAAGTGTAGTCTTAACCAATTTTTATAATAAACACACAAATGAACAGCTGTAATGCCTCCTCTTCTCTTTCATTTCCTCTTACAGAGCTACCACTTTCCTACTTTCTGTTGTTCAGTGAGAAACGTGTGCTCCAGCTAGCATATTGGAGATCTATGAGATATTCTGGTTTTGAACTGCCCGTGGGAGGAATGTACATGTAAAAATCTGTACATTCTTGATTAAAAGTCATGTGAAATCTCTTTTATCTTTCGTCTCCTCAATTCGGGTGTGTTTCCAAAACGTCTCTGGTGAATCTCGCGGACTCGACTCGCAAGCATCGGTATGCACAGATTTGATTGGCTGAGCAGCGTCACATGAGACGATTGGAGCACATGCGATTGGTCTGTGAGTTTCCTGGTCCTCTAAACCAGTACAGTAAATACTAGAAAAGCTGCGCGGGTTAAAATAGAAACGCTCCGTCACGAGGTGGTAAGTCTCAATAATAAATGGGCTGGAGGTCGGCGGTCCGGAGAGGACGGCCGCTGGGTCCGGATCCGGACCGCGGTCCGCCTATTAGTGACCTCTGCTTTATAGGATAATTTCAGTATGTTTAAACCTTTACACCTTCTAGTCATTTCAACACCAAAATATGTGAAAATATGGCCCAGGTTTAAAAATACTGAAATTATCTTTTAAGTTGGATCTTTATCTTGATTTTATTCTCAGTACTGTATGTATTGATTTAAAGGAATCAATGAGAGTATTCTTCTTTTTCTTAAAATACTCATAATGAAGATAAGATTGATTCTCCCTAATGTGATGTCCACGATGAATTTAAATGATAAAGATTCATAAAGACTTCTGCACGCGACTGCTTGGCCCTTAGTGTAAAGCAGTTTGGCATTATGGATCTTCTAATTTCATATGCAGTGATTATTACAGCAGGGAATGCTGGGAATAGTTTTGATTTGAGCCTGCAGAGTAAATGAATCGTCCTGCAACCACACGGCAGTCTCTGGGCGAGAATGAATTAGACTGATTGAACACCTTAATAAGTGGGAGCACGGATACACACACACACATACACACACTCACACATACTCACGCATACTCACACATACAGGGAAAGTCTGTCACTCAAACACTTGCACGCAAGAACAATTTCCATCATACACACAAACACGATCAATTTACACATCAGGCATTGTATTGATCAGGCTATTTGCTGCTCAGGTCCCCTGCCATGGCCTTTCAATTAAGATGGGAGAGACAGAGAAGAGAGGACTGAAATATAGATGAGATGCAAAAAATAAATAAAATCATCAGCCTGTTTACTTTTTTAATCTGCATTCTTCTGCCGTGTCGATTTCATTCAAATGTATAGCAAAATATTTTAATTGTAATTTTTATGTAACTGGAACTAAACAGATGTGTGGGATTGTTTTGTGAAGTTTTTGAAGTGTGCTTATTTAATTGCATTGATCATTATCCTAAGTTTAAGAAATAAAAAGGATTAAGGAAGCCTCACACTAAAGTATAAAATAAATATTAAATAAATACTTTGGGGGCATCAGAAAATGGTTTGAGAAACAATGTAGTAAGCAACATTATGAACACTGTGCTGCAATACAGAACAATAACACCGTAATAATGAGCCTTTAACAAAGGGCATGCAGCTGACTTATAAGCATGATAGACAAATTAACTTGCTACAAGCTCGCTCCTCTCCTGTCCCCACCTGAACTAGCTGTGTCTTCACCGTCTCCACAGTCCTGGTTGGAACCGCTGTAAATCACCTCGGTACTGTTTTCCGCGCCATACAGGGGTACAGGCCTTTATGGCAGGCGGTTGTGGGCTGGGTTGTGCTGTAGCTGTTGTAGCTGTTCTGCTTCAGAATGGTTCTTTTAATCTGATGCAGAAGTAAATGTGGGTCTGAATGAAGAAACAGACAATAAACCCAGCGGTTAATAAGGATCTTGCCTAAGGACCCTTTGACATGCTGGCTGGGGGAAGCAGGGGATTGAACTGCCAATCTTTGTTTTTTCTCTTTTTTATAGATCCTTTATAGCCTTGCTCTGCCTAAAAGTGATTTTCTGTGACTAATAACACTTCAAAACTGTTATCACAGTGACACTTAGTTTATACTTTATTTTTTTGTTTTGTGGCAACAGCTGAGCCCGGTTCTACCTTTATGTCTGCACACCCTGGGCATTTTACCAGAGCCCATTGCATCAGCAGAGGGGTCTCATAGAAAAATTAATGAGGAGGCTATGGTTCATGTACAGTACATTCTTACTCTCAAAATTTTTCGAGTGGAAGAGTTGGTGCAGCAACCGTCTGGTGCAGCAACAGTCTGTTGTTGCACCAACAGCTTCTTGGATGATGATGGGATCACTGGTCTGTGGTACCCCTGAGTAATTCACTTCCTTTTCTACTTCCTTCAAAAACCTTCCAGCTACCGACTAAGACGAGAAGAGTGAAGACAGAAGTAGAAGAAAATAACAACACACATGCTGTACTATGGTGCCATGCAGCCTTTGTGAACGATTTAATAATGTAGTTCAAATCCACAGCAATACAAAGGGTAGCCACTTCAGAGCACCCACTACAGCGTCAGAGAGTAATGGCAGCTTCCGTAGGGATAAGGGCACGAGTATGTACAAATGAATTGTTTGCTAACAGTGTGCACACATTCTCAGAGGAGATGGCACACAGTTTGGCTCAAGGACCCAGGGAGAGAAATTATTCTATTATAGTAGTACTGTGGGATCAGACTTATCGTACTTCAAAATATTTAACAAAAAAGTCATCAGACTGTAAAAGCTTACAGCTGATTTTAACCAGTGTCATGCTGTCTTCATGAGTTAAAGACTTGACAGTAGTGAGTCGCAATTGGTAATAAACAGCCTTTGCTGCTTTTAGCTGTTTTTAGTGTAAAACACTCTCCTTTTTGAGAATGAGCGATGAAAGTAATACTTTTATGTGTCCCTACACAAAAACAGAGGCTGTAGTCAGCTTGGATTCATGTTACTTACAACTGGAGGCGGGTGTTAATACCAAAGCATGGCCTACTTGCACGCTTGACAGGATGCATGGGGAAGCTGTGTATAAAGTCATATTTCAGTAAACATATGACATATAGACAGATAACCATTCACTCTACAGCTACGGGCAATTTGAAGGTGTCAGTTCACCTTAGCTGCAGGTGTTTGGACCGGGAAGAAACTGGAGCATAGTGAGGAAACCTAGATATAATGTTTATATACTACTAATTTGCAACTGCAGATAAGTCTTGCGAGAGACTCAATGCCACCTAAATTACAGTTTTATCAAGATAATGAGGAACCATGGCTAATTAATGATACTGCTAATTCACAAAATGTATCTTTAAAACGCTCACCGACAACATGTTTCATTTGTTTTCCCACAATATCCATTTTTGCAATACAATATCCAGGAGTAGAAACTAAAGCATGATAAACAGTATGGTTTTGTTTAGGGCCTCGCATGTATTTTTCTAATAAAGAGTAAATGGAGATGCAATAAAGGAAAATATTATATTTTCATCCTCACCTGGTATAAAATCTATATTTTAACAGCTATATCACCATCGAAACCATCATCCAACTCATTATTATTATAACTATTTTATTAACTGTAACTGCAAATGTGATGAAACCAAACAAATATACAGTTATTACACAATTTTTTATATATATATATATATATATATATATATATATATATATATATATATATATATATATATATATATAGCAGGCGAATGTCCATGTTTTGTCCATATTTACTGTTTATATTCACTTTTATTAGGAGTTTTCTTCAAAACACTATTTCTGTTTATACAACCACGTTCCAAATAACAAAAAGCTGCCAAAACATTGAAATATTGATAAAAACAGTGAATATTAATCAACATTCCTGTGACCAAAAGCACTCCCATTCTTTACAAGCCAACAACTTCTACATCCTACAAGGTAAGTGGGCTCTTTCTCTTCATATTGATCACTGTTTGATATATTGGAGGTCTGTGCCAGTCGACGACGATAAAGACCGTCTGTTCCAAAGCAGCACGTCTTCTCTCCTTCATTTTGATGAGAGAAACTAAACAAAAAAGAGCTCCATACCAAAACGACGCTGTTGTAAATTGAGAGATGTCAAAACTCTGTCAGGGTTCTGTACCGCTGTACCGATTAGCAGTGGCGCCCCCAGAATAAAATCCTGGGGTGGCACACTAAACCAAAAGCCATAAATTCTATTATGCACTATATAGACTAGTTGAATACTACCTAAAAATATGAGTTAAGGAATCACAGACTGAATTCCTTTGGTTTCTTATTTTACAGTTAATGTTAGGCCTACTAGTTGTCTAATGTCCGTAGATTAAAACCAGTTCAATTAACATTCCATAAAAATCCTGTTTAGTGTATTATCTCTATGAATTAGGCAATTAATTATTCTTTAAATAGGCCAGTTGACCTTTTCCTTAAAAAGACAAATAAAGCTTTTATTTGTAGGAGTGTATTGACGGGGAGGAACAAAACATTTACTGGGAAAAAGTCTAGTCAACAAGATTACAGACATCATGGAGCTTAAATAGATATACACCCATTTTCTTAGGGTGGCCGTGGCCCCCCCTGGCCATTGCCACTTAGACACGCTGTACAGCGCCAGAAATGCTTCTCCAGTCTCCAAATTATTGAACCCCTTGAATAGAAACCCTCACATCACAAATATGCAAAACAGGTCACAATACCTGAAACAACTAACCAGGGGCCTCATTAGTTGCATCTGTTGTGAGCTGGAACATATGAAATACCTGAACTAGCTAGGGGTTTGTTGAGTGTCACATTTGACTTCGTGTTAGCAACATGGCTAAGTCAAATGGTCCAAAAAGAAAGAGATAATCGCTCACAGTTAAGCATGGTGTTGGCTTTTGTTGGATTTGTTCATTGCAAACAGCAGAAAAGTCTGTCAATTTGTACAACAAATCTGTGGGTTTAATAATTTTGATCGCAACTGAATGAGCAAAAAAAAACTAAAACAGATTTGGGTCACCTTTGTATACAGTCTGACAATAGCGCTTCAATGGGCGGAGCCAGAATCGACTGTGAATCTCACAGTCTGAGCTTCGCAGTGAAACTAGGATCATGCCATTTTGGCAATATGAGGGTGTTCAACGTCTGATTTCACATAGGACTGCCAGTTTTCACCAAATTAATTAAGTTAATATACTGCCTATTACAACATAAATTTCAACACATAATGATGTAAATAAACATGTAAAAAGAAAGAAAAGGTATACTAAATGTTTTTAAAGTGCGTGAATAAATCCTAAATTGTAACCCTAACCATGTGTGGGCGTAGCGTGTATGTGTGTAGTGGTTTTGTGCCGAGTTGTCTGCACCTCGTGTGACGTTCGGATCATTTATCACCAATGATGAACCACACAAAGAATATTATATTGTTTTTGTAGTTGTCGGCCGAACGCCGTGCACGCAAAACTCTGCACAAGACCAGTGAATGGAAGACGAGTAGAGAGAAAATGGTCAACAATAAGCCTCAGTTTAGCTGGAAATGTAAAGTTACAGTGACTAGTGAAGAAAGACTGCGGCTCTGCAGCTTCCCTGCTACCGTGTGTAAAACAGACAAAGAGCATATGTGTCACCTACAGCATGCCAAAATCTGACTTCATTAAGAAGAAAATAAATCAAGTCTAAATCCATCACAGAATTCCACAGTTTGATGGATGTGAAACATGCAAGAAAATAGAACCGGTAACCCTGCTGTTTGTTCAAAGGAAGGGACATTTTAACCCTGACAGTGATTCACACACACACATACCTTATTTGGTGTCAACTTATGGGGATCCGAATAAATGCTTAACACACACGCACACCAAGCACTTTCTCTTCTGCAACATTAATGCAACAGAAATGACCCTTGCTTGAACTCTGCAGTAAAATGTGAGTGTGTACGTGTCAGTGTGTGTGTATGTTTATGTGTGTGCGTGTCAGGGGTTGCACAAAGTGCCCTCCATAGCCGAGTCATGTCTCTTAAACCTCCCCAGACAGCTGAAGGGAGACAGAACGTCTCACATCAATTATTAAACCAGAGAAAAAAAGAGGGGGATGGAGAGATAGAGGGAGGGATAGAGGCAGAAAGAGACGTTGAGAGATACATGTAGGAAAATAAGTAGGCAGAGGGGGTGTACGAGTGAGGGATGGATGGACAGAGTGAGATAAGAGAAAGACAAGACTGTGACACAGCAATGTAGATGGAGAGAGAGAGCAAGGTGTGAGTCATAAAGAGAGTGTTTAATTCATGGTTTCGGTTAGAAAAAAAAATAATTGTTTAAATATTAACATCTGTATAAAATGTTCTCGACTTGACCTCATCATTCATGCACACTCAGGTCATGGTAAAGTAGAGTGTTAAAAGCTGGAGGCGAGCAGGGCGGAAGTGATATTTTTTGGCCTCCGATAAATTCTATTTTTATTCATCCACAAAGGGAGGAAGTCAGGGAGGAAATATAGTTCAGCTCAGACACATGCTGTGAAGACAAATGTGCTTTTAGTGGTGTTAAAAGTGTATTAGAGATTTCTTAAGAGATAATACTAAACTAAATCACAAGGTGGGGGTGCAATAGAGTGGTGCATCACATATCCTCTTCAATTTTTAAACCTCAGTCATTGGTGGCAATTTACAACACTTTAAAATGAAGCATCCCTGTATTAATTAGTTCTGTGCTTCCCTCCCTCTCCATCTCAAGATGATATGTGGTGAGTGTTCTGATGCAAATGGTTGCCGTGCATCACCCGGGTGGGTGCTACACATTGGCGGTGGATGAGATGACTTCTCTCGCTTTGAATCATCTAAGGCTCTCAAATCACCCCTTAACCTATTTTTTGCAGAACAGATTGTAATGCATTCCTATTTACTGACAGTGTCAAAGTGATGTAAGTAACAATATAATAAATATTTAAGCTGTTTGTGCACCCAAATGTTAAGAACCCCACTCTCAATGATTTTAACAAACATCTGACAACAAATCTAGAGCAGCAACTATAACAAAGAACGTCTTGGAGCTTCTAAGAAGAAAAAATATTTATGGCCAGTATTTGACCTCGGGAGGTCTTGCCATCTTCTTCATGTTGAGCACTGGCGCATGAGGGCTAATTTGCAATTTACTTTAAACAACAACAAAACCCTTCTGTCGTACCATTTTGTAAGGGTAATATTTACAGTATTTCTTTTACCCTGAGTTTCAATAAATGAGGTTTATCTGCCTTTTCTGAAGAAAATAATAATATACTGTGTAACCATATAGTACATAAGGCTTCCCACGTCTGTACGTAATAACCCAAAATCTATTATGAGAATCGCTTGGCCTAAATAAATGTTCTAAGGTGGATGGACTGTGATGACATATTGGGCATCTATCTGTAACTTGAGGGTCAATTTTGTTAAGTTTCTTGATTGAATAATGACTAACTTCATGTCAATCAGTGATTAAGCTATCCACATTACTGTTGTTGGATGCTATAGGACACCTTCAGCTGTTAGTGATGCTCTGCCCTCTTTAATGCAGCTTTTATCAGGACTGAATTTGAATGAAATTGTAGTCATGAGAGATCTAAATTGGAACTGGTTACAACCAGTACCTGATGATTGTAAAGCTTACTGTGACTCGCTAAATTTCTTCCAGCTCGTCGATAGTCCCACTAGACCTAATCTGAAATGTCTAGATAAATCATCTCTAATTGATCCTTACCCTAACCAACGTTCCTTATAAATGCTCAGCAGCTTCTGTATTTTCAAACGACATTAGTGACCACTGTGTTGTTGCCACAGTCAGAAATACAAAAATTCCCAAAAACCAAGCCACACATCATTATTAAGCGTGACATGAATCATTTTACGGAACAAGGGTTTTTTCATGACCTGTTTTACTTTGATTGGGATAAAATGTATCTTATGTCTGATGTTGAAAATGCTTGGAAATTTTTTTATGATGTTTTAAAGAAATTGTTGATGCATGCTTCCCTCAGAAAGTATAGAGTAAAAGGCCGAAACAATGCATGGTTCACTTCAGAGTTAGCCAACTCTCTTCACGAGCGCAATAAGGCCTGGGCAAAAGCCAGGAAAACAGGCCTGGATTCTGACTGGCAGCTCTTCAGGAGACTGCGCAATTTGTGCAAAATCACTATGAGAAAAGCCAAAGCAGACCACTTTCTTATAGAAACTTCAAGCAATCTAAACAACCCCTTCAAAATTTGGAAGACGATTAAATCCTTTGCTGGAAATAAAACTGAACTAAATTGAGCTGCCACCATGCATTCTGAAGAACTCACATAAAATATATGATAAGACTGAAATGCTTGGCTGTTAATTTTTTGCCTCTTAAGCATAAAGCCCTCAGACTTTTAGACATTAGAAAATCGGCTGGTCCTGACAACTTGATGCCTTATTTTCTAAAATTTGCATCTGATTTTATTGCACCCCCTTTGACATGTCTTTTTAATCTCTCTGTGGACACAAATGAAATTCCACTTAGACAGAAATCTGCATTTGTTCTTCCTCTGTTAAAAGGGGGAGACCTGACAGATTTAAACAATTAAAGACCCATCTCAAAATTGTCCATCCTGGCTAAGGTTATGGAAACTCTGGTGAATGAACAATTGAAAGAGTTTCTAACTACTAACAATATATTGTCTAATTCTCAGACAGGCTTTCGTAAAAAACACAGTACAACTACAGCAGCCCTAAAAGTAGTAAATGATTTCATTGACTCTTTAGCTAAAAAACAACATTGTGCAGCTCTCTTCATTGATCTGTCTAAGGCTTTTGATACTGTGGATCACGCAATATTGAAACAAAGACTTTTCAGTTTCGGATTGTCAGAACAAACAGTCTGCTGGTTTGGAAACTATCTATCAGGTAGATCTCAGTGTGTGCAGGTAGATGGTCTCACTTCCAGCCCTCTTAATGTATTCAAGGGTGTGCCCCAGGGGTCAGTGCTGGGACCCCTCCTATTTATTATATATCAACATTCTTGATCAAAATGTATCCAACGCAAATTTTAATTTCTATGCTGATGATACTGTGATATAGTGCTCTGCATCTACACCAAACCAGGCTCTTTGTCAGCTACAACTTGCTTTTGATACTGTACAACGCACCTTGTTTGATTTAAAAATTGTTTTGAATGACGACAACCGGAGGACCGGAGGGCGTCATGGAGGCGGCGAGAGGAGGAGGCTGGCGAGCAAGCCCGGCTGGCCGAATGGGGAGGCAGAGGTGAGTGAACCTGGCGGGAGGAAACAGACAGACAGGGTTAGCAGGTGACGAGGAGGTAAGACAAAAAAAGGAGATTCATAAAATGCTGGAACGAAGCTGTGACACCAAGTCTGGAGCTGCGACGATCGAGTGAGGATGGAGTGGAAAGCCGGGGTAGAAGTACTGGTCGTGATGAGGTTGATAACTGGCAGGTGCGGCGGCCAGGGATAGAGGTTAACGAGGAGCAGGTGTGGGTAACCAGCCGGGCTCCGGAGCGGAGAGTGGGAGCACACAAAGGGAGAGAGGCAAAGGAGAAACCAGAATGGGAGGGAGGAAAGGAGAAACAGGACACTCACCAACAGCCGGGCTGTCACCACAACAGCATGCATCCTTTCAAAGCTTGAAAATGTTGGATACTGTTTACCACAGAGCTCTGAGGTTCATCACAAACTTTAGAGCCCTTACTCATCATTGCTCCTTGTATGAGCGGGTTGGTTGGTCTGCGTTGTCCACCCGTAGACTTAATCATTGGCACATTCTTATTTACAAGGCTATTCTTGGTCTGCTTCCAGGAAGATATTGTCTTCGTTCTGAGGACTTATTACTACTGTCTGTCCTTCAAGTCCGGACTGATTTGGGAAAAGGGGTGTTTAAGTATGCAGCCCCCTGCACTTAGAATCAGCTGCAAAATGTCCTTAATCTTCAGGAGCCAGTTTCACTGGTTGCTTTTCAAGTACTTTTAAATGACATGGAGGCTGTACACACTGGCTGTAGATGTTATGAATGATTACTCGGACAATCCTTGTTGTTTATCAGTTGTGGTAAATATATATGAAATTTAGATATTTTATGACCTTGTAACTCACTATTTATTCCCATCATAAATTGTTATATGTTTTACGTTTATGTTATATGTTTTAATGTCTGCACTACATACTACCCCCACCACCTGTCTCGCTGACTTAAAGTCTTGGATGCAACAGAACTTCCACAAACGCAACTGCAAAAAATCTGAAATCCTCATCATTGGCCCTAACACCCATACCCACACCACCCAGACCTTTTCTCTCAACATCGACAGCGCAATTGTCACCCGCCGTCGCCTAGGTCTGCAACTTTGGAATCATCTTTGACCCCGCCCTCTCTTTCTTGCTCCATGTCGACAAGGTGCCTTCATCCACCTCAAGAACATCACCCGCCTCCGGCCCTCCTTGACCTTTACCTCTGCAGAAATACAGCATCCTCTATGGTTTTGGCACAACAAAATCCTCGATAAACTTCAATACGTCCACAACTCCACTGCCCGCATCCCGTCGCACAGATCTTATCACCCCCATCCTTCGTAACCTCCACTGGCTCCAAGTTAAATACAGGATCCACTTTAAACTTTAAACACAACCTGGCCTCTCCCTACCTCTCTGACCTCCTCCACCTCCACACATCGCCTCAGGTCCGCTGACGTAACAACACTAAAAATCATCAGGACAAAGCGCCGGACCTGGGTTGACAGGCCCTTTTCCATTGCTACACCCTCCCTCTGGAACGCCCTCCCTAACCACACCAGACAGACTAACTCCATGTCATCTTTCAAAATCTACCTTTTCAAGACTGCATTCCCCAGTGAACTTCCTTCCCCTCTCTTCCAACCTTTTCTTTTTTAACCAATTACTTTCATCTTACCCCCTGAGTACCTAGAAAAGTGCTATAAAAATCTAATGTATTATATTTATTGTTATTATTATGTTCACATCAAGTGGAAGTGACAGAGCAGATTAGAATTGGAAGAGATGGCAAAAATTCCAATACGGGAAGGCAGAACATCAGACAAAAAAAACCTTGTTGAGCTTTCACCAAAGATAGGAATATAGGCTAAAAATTTCACAGAACACTCAAGAGTACTTAGTAGGTAGGTAGGTAGAATTATATGTCACAATATAATTGAGTTTGTAACTCGCTTCTGCTACATAGAGCACATAAGAGTACTTAGTAGAGAAGCAATGTGAATCATTACTTTCTATGGCCTTTGTCTCAAGACTTACAAACCCATCCACATGATGTGGCTTTAATAGAGGACAAGGGATGACTTCATGCATAGTGTAATAAAATGTACATTAGCCAGTGTCCAGCTACATATGCTGTATATACATATACAGTAAGCAACCACAAATTCTTGCCTTAAGGCTTTAGCTTATTCCAGGTATTTGTCATGTTCTGCTGTGTATTGCAGCCCTACGCATTTAGGACAGCTATAGTGGATTCCCTTTGCCACTTTGTGATGGTGAAAGGGGGGTGGTATTAAGTGAAAAAGTGGTGTTAATGCATACCTTTTATACAAAGTAGCTCTGCTTCATTTTGGCCTCTGCAACATTACCACAGCAAAGCATACAGAACATTACACAATATCAATTAAAAGTCTATTTCAGTCAAAGAGGAGGATAAATGTACAAAAACTGGCAATGTAAAAATAAACACTGCTTTCCTAATGGGATCAATATGTTGTGAAAGGATGCACCCCTAACTGGGGAGTAAATTTAAACATTCCACTGAGCTGCGCATTTACATATTGCTGAGCAAAACTGAGATTTCCCACATCGAGCTTGATGTAAGACTGTTTCTCAAACACACCTGCACTTTTATGGACATGCAAATATTTCTCCACATACAAGAAATAAATTACCAGGTACGTCTGTCGATGTGTGTATGGGGAGTGTTTTCACATACATATGTATGCTGTGTGTCTGTATTTGTGCTTTTGAGCTCAGCTGTGAAAGAGTGATTGGGAAGCGATCGCAGTGATAAATGAATACATTCCAACCAGATGTCTATGAAATAAATCAAGCATGATATTACTCCTCCCTTGATCAATGACACATCACACTTAGAAATGCAGATCTGAGCAAAATGCCTTCATATGGACAAAAAACAATGAGTCAGATAGAGTGTAACTTTTAGGAGCAGTAGTGGTGAAGATTTTTAAAGATGTTGTGTATCCTCTTAAGAAAAGGAAGAAAAATGTATAATACTAATGTAAAGGCTAATAGTTTTTTAGAAAGAAACATCACCCATTCAAAAGGTAAAGATTTAATGTTATGTCTAATAACCTACAGTGCATTAACTCAACTTTGGACAACAGATTAAGTGCCTTATTTTGAAAACATAATCAAACCAAGTGTTTGTAATATGAAATTGCATATTTTGACAGTTCATTTTGCGGCCACATGATAACAATATTTATTTTTAGTATTAAAATGAAAATACTGCATAAGAAGTCAGACAAAGTGAAGTGTGTCAGCAGGTAATAAAGACAATAATCATATCATCTATGACAATTACGACTTGAATGTAGCGTGAGCTACACAAAAAATGCATCAAAAGACTCAAAGCAACAATTAGCTGCTCTTACTAATAAGTATTGTGCATATGTCCAAGGTCTGATATAGCTTATTTCTCTGAGCCATAGAGCTCCAAAAACACATCAGTGAGCCACACTGTTGCACTGAATGACATGTTCTTTAATGACACACTGTATTTTATTGTGACTCAATCCCACACCCACCGTCCTGCTGCCAGAAATACCCACTAGAGCACCAAAAGTGTATTAAGCTGCTGTTGAAATTAGTCCCCAACTAATTGCTGTTTACTCCGTTTAAGTAACATCTGCTTAAAACTACAGTGTCCAGCTGTTTCAGGAAATTACGGCACCTTTTAACAAGTTAAAATATAAATGCCACCCAATCCTTTAACATCAGCATCATGTCAAGTCATGACACAGTAAATTATTGAAGAGATGAGTTGAAGTTGTAATTCTGCTATATTTCTTGCATTTTTGCATGATACTCACTTCATATAAGCAGCCCACACCACACTGCAGAAGCCGCAGTAGCTTTAACACTGTTTGGATTCCTGTTGATATACAGTATCTAAGCAGTATGATGGAATTCTTCACTGTCAAATTCAGCCACTATTTGTAAGTTGTATTAACATTGACTGGACCTACCAACTCCAGTTTTAGTATTCTTTGTGTGCTCCTAATGCTTAAAGTGACAGACAACATGAAAAGTGACCTATTCAAAACTTCATCTGCAAGCTGTCATCTGAAAAAATGTAAATTCCTAGAATATGTCCGGGAAGCTTTTTGGAGATGTGAGAGTTTCTAATTTATTTGGTCTCTGACGGGAACAGTCCAGGATTTATGCTAAAGCATCAAACTATTGCATCATTTACGCAAAACTGTGTTTCTTACATGTCTAAATCTTCTCTGGTCATGATAGTGAAGGATGGATGTTACTGAGCTCATCTCATCATGATTTAAATGTTATTAGTTAATAATGCAGTTGATTAATATTCACTCTCTTTTTTTCTCAACAAATGGCAATGTTCATGAAACCACAGGCTTTGTGATTTTAGTATCAATAGATTCAATATATTTTGAGCTTGAGTTTAATAGAACAGGATTTTACTGAGTATGTCAGATAAAATAGGGGGATGAGCTTATAAGCTCAACACCAAGCGATACTGACACACTCCGCTCTCCACACACACACATGTTCTGTAGCCCATATTGCCTGGTGTTTACCAGTCATGTACGACAGATGGATCTCGCTGAGTCATTTGCCCTCTTTACACAGTCTGTCTGTCTGTGTGTGTGTGTGCATGCACACTCTTCTCTGCCTCCACATATGTCAGCATTTATCCGCCTATCTTTCATTATAGTCTATTCAGGAGTCTAATTTTCAGAAATTTAACCACAGTTCTTTGGTTTTCCTTTTCATCATGTAACAATGCAGCTATCGTATCACCTGCTCAGGAAATATACGTGTTTTAAATTCAGCCTGCTTTGTTAGTTGGAAATTAACTTCATAAATGAATCATTGTTGAGGTAGAAGAGTGAATAAGTTTATCAGGGAATTAAAAAAATATCATAACCAAATGTCAGACTTTTCATCGTGAATTATCATCTTGTTGCTGCTGTTTACATTCTCCCAGACGCAAATTCATATATTGTTTTTTTTAATAGACATTTAGTGTAGCTTGAAGGGACTACAAATTCTTTTTCAATGACAAATAAATAAACCTGTACCTTAAAAAAAGTTATTAGAAAATAAATATTTGGATTGAATGGGAAATCCCTGATTATTGTTGCACTGGAAATATTATTTTACTTGGAGTAAACCTGTTAAGAAGGAAATAAAATTTGAGACAGGAGTCTGAGAGACTAAAATACAAACTGAGACTTTTGTAATGGAGTGAAGAGAATATAAACTGGCCAAAACTGCAAAACAAGAAATGTGTAGTTGTGCATTATTAGAAATTCTCACCTTCTTAAAATGCGGTTCAACAGCTTATTTGTTGTAACGTGACTCTAAATTATTTTGGAATAATGTGAATGGACTCAATGCTGCATTGCAGATTTAAAAACGATCACATGTGAAAATAAACCGACTTTTGTCATTTTTATCACTATGTGTATTATTATTAATAAATAGCTTATGGCGTGTGGGTTGTTGGTTTTAGTTATTTCCCTGTAAGTTTAGCAGAAGTTCCTAGAGAAATCCCTGCCCCATACAAATGTATACTTACGTATACTAATTTTACTACTTTTTCTCCATTTAATTTGTTCTGTTAATGTTGTTGTTTTTTCAGTAAAGGTGGAGTGGTACAAAGCGTTTTTGTACCACATATAAGTAGAAAGTGTAGTAATCAAACAACGGAGACCAAGCTTTAGGTAACACTTTGGTTTAGGGTTAGGGAAACAATGGGGATTTTGAAAAATATTAAGTGACATATATGTCTCGTTTCTGAAGCTACTTTTGACTTTTTCAGTATTAAATCAAGACAACAGTCTTTCGCTAACTATAACCAAGAGCTTTAAAGGCCTTAACACAATCAGTCATCATGTGAGGACATTGTATTGCAAGAGTGGACTTTGCAGGAAAACAAACAACTTTTGCTTTACAAACATAGTCGTTTCTTTATGTTGACAAAAAAAACATATTCTGGGTGACATTACTTTTCTTACAAAATGTATTTGCTGTTAGATGCATATAAACATAATTTCTGGGAGACAGGCTTTAGAGAAACATACTAGATACATTCTGGGCGGCTGTGGCTCAGGAGGTAGCGGCGGTTGCCTGTTAATCGGAAGGTTGGTGGTTCAATCCCTGGATCCTCTAGGCTGTATGTCGAAGTGTCCTTGGGCAAGATACTGAACCCTGAATTGTCTGTGGTGGCTGTTCTGTGTGTGTGAGTGAATGCGGATGTAGAAAAAAGTGTAAAAACTGTTTTGAGTGGTCGAAAAGACTAGAATGGCACTATACAAATACAGAGCATTTACTAAATGGGCCATATAAGAAAATTTTAAGTTTGAAATTGTATGCATACAGATGTGGGGAACACAGTTGGTTCAATATGACTAAACTAAAGTCAACTGTCATAAACTGAAGTATCAAAACATATTAATTCAGAGGATGCTTACGCAAGCATCCTAAGTCTGTGGTTTATATTAGTGGTAAAACTAGGGGGCACATCATGTATTTATTTTTCTTAATTTTTTTAGGCAGTCTTACAACAGTAAGAGTGATTGCGCAGATGCCTTACTTACATGGTTTCTACTTGAAACCAAAATCTTTATGGTTTACTTTCCAAAAAAGCTATCAGTTATTTAAAGTTATCATTCAAATCAATCTTACTTCCTGGGACTTAAATCTGAACATCGTGCATTATGCACAGGTGTGTGGTTTACACGGCAGGGAGATTGCTCCCACAACACTGGTGTTAAAGGTCACTATAAATACAAATGGTAAAACTTCCTTCTTTCTTTCTCTCTATTATAATAATCTATCTGAATTTACAACCCATCAGCGTCAAGACAGAGTGGAAGTGTCTCTGCACACACACACACACACACACACACACACACACACACACACACACAATGATACATGATCTGAGGTTCTTAATGTGAATTTTGGAAATTAGATGACGGAAAATGCCAGAAACACACACACACACTTATAACCTCAAACCCCCTCATAGCAACATCTGTGTGTGTGTGTGTAGTTGTGCATGTATGTGTGTGTGTGTGTGTGTAAGCACTTGACGTTGATGGTTTACAAATGCAGACGAATGATCGGCAAATGACAATTCCCGTAATCGTTAACCCTCAACCCACACACACCCCCATCCTCTGGCAATACATCAGTGAGAGAGGGTGTGTGTGTGTGTGTGTGTATGTGATATCCATCAAGGGAGAGCTAAAAAAAGGGGGAGTCCCGAGTGTCACATTTGTCTGGGAGGGGAAAGAGAGGGGAGGAGAGAGAGAGAACACATTCTGCTTGCTCTGGCTCAGTCTGTCCCTCTTTCTTTCTTTCCTCTCACAGCTGATTTCAGCGCTTTCTGGTCAGCTGTGTTTTGCTTGTGTCTCTGTTGGCATCATGATATGTGCTCAATTGCTATTTAGAGAAACACCGTGAAGCCTTTATCATGATGCCGTACAAAATACAAAACCTCTCACAGTGTATTTAAAGCACAGAAATCGGAGCACAATGGACTGTAGTTTATGGCATCACTCAGTGGTCTAAGGGGCAAAGAAAAAAAAATAAAAAGTTACCAGCTGCACGCAGTGGGGCACCAGCAGGTAGAATGTTGTGATGCAGTTATGGTGAAACGACAGCCTATATGGCACTGCATCGTGTTTTCTCCACTGGAAGGGCACCATTCAAAGGAAAGGACAATATAATTTGGTACTGACAATTTTTGTCAGATTTGTCTTTTGAAATCACATGTAAGCACACAATTTACAAATAAAGTTTCCAAAAAAAAAAGATAAATGTCCTTGGGTTTGAGTGGATCTTTCCCGATCATTAAGATTTCAGCAGTTATTTCCAGTCCTGTATTGTAGTTCTGTGACTCCTGCACGGCAGCTTTGCATGATTCAAAATTCAAAAATATTATTTTCTATCTTTTACTAGCACTTAATGCAGACCTTCATTTCAGCATCTGTCTGAAACAAGCTGTAGATGCTCCTGTCTCTTTGAGACCTCCCCCCCCCCTCCAAAGGCCACTGTCTTCTGATTGGGCATTGTATTATGTGTTTACCAGGTTGCCGCAGGGATAGGGCTGCATGTTACATTGTGGGTGTGGCCAGCATTCTCTGCCTGAAGTAAATGACCATATTTGGAAATCCGGCATCCAGCATTCAGAACAGGGAGATATCTGAAGTTTTTGCTCACAGGGATTTCTTTTAAATACTTTGATGTCATAATTTGAATCTTTCGTCATGTTTAACATGAACATCAGATGTAACATTATAGATACAAATATGAATACTATATATGAAAAAGCATAATAGTTCCCCTTTAAACACTATATTATTCGATTAGTATTAGTAAAGCATTCATTTGTTTTTATTTGACTTTTAGAAAGTCATTTATTTTGAATTTATACATGCACCGTTTACATATATGTTACACATTTCATATCTAGCAGGTGTGCACATGTGTGCGGTAGTTCAAGTAAGGAGGAGTTGTTGTGTTGCTGTTTGTGAAAATGTTTCTAAGCAGAAGCCAAATTCAAGTGCTAAATATATCCAGAGCAGTGAATGTATGTAGAAAATACATGTCACTCATTGCCATGACATGTCAGGAATTCTTCTTTCATTTAATAACATTATTATTATTATTATTAATAATAATAATAATAATAATAATAATAATAATAATAATAATAATAATAGTATTATTATTATTATTATGATAAAGTTCCTGGCAATTGACTGAGCGTCTCAACTAAACATGTATTTCTAGAAAGGTGGTGACAATTAATTTAGATGCATGTAGGCATCTGACATACAGTGAATGTGAGAAGATGTAAGTCTCTGTCTATTCCCTCTCTTTACTGTATGTTCATCTCTACACATCGTTTCCATCGGCTATATCTCTTGTTTTCTCTCTCACTTTGTCTTTCTCTCTCACCCACACACATGCACAGACCCAGAGGAAGCAATAACAATCCAATTCCTCCCTCCCCAGTTGTCCCTGACCACCCTCCCCTTCCCTCCCGTACCACCACCACCACCACCACCACCACCACCACTACCTTTTACCGATCCCTCCTCTCATCTCTGTCCATCTAATTTTATGAGTGTCTGGGGAGTTCGTCTGTGTTTGTGTGTTTTTGTGTGCATCGCAGGATGCGGTGTGTATGTCTGCATGAGGGCACAGGGTGTGTGTGTGTGTGTGTGTGTGTGTGTGTGTGTGTGTGTGTGTGTGTGTCTCTGTGTGTGTCTAGCAGAAAATGGCTGCCTGTCACATTAGTGGTTGGATGGGCTAAAAAATCACTTCTGTAATCACATTTAGACGCCAGCCCCGGTCATGTTAACCTCTTTATTTAGAGGTATGGATGGGTTTTAGGATGGCTGCAGAGATAGAGAGATGGAAAGAGGAGGAGAGGCAGAGACCAGCAGCTGTCCCTATTACATGTATAATTCATTTCACTCACTAACTATTTCTAGATGTTTAAAGGCATAATCACACCTGAAGTTTGTTTCTGTTGGTCTAAACTGTGGTTAAATCATTCTGATGTCATTTTTAATGTGGTTCATTTAGGAATGTTGTAGGACCTGCTGTCATCTTTTTATTCCTGGCTATTGTAGCCACCCACCATGATGAGCCTGTGATCCACAGTTAGTAGGTATTGATAAATGCCTTAGAGGCTCACTGACTTATACTGAATGTCATTTAAAGGTGGTGCAGGTACCATAGCTGCAAAATGTTAATGGTTATATAACAAATTAAATGTTAATGATATTAATGACCTCAGGCATCAGGGACAGCAATTCCTGTAAGAGTCCACTGTGCTCAATTCACACTGAAAAAACAATTTTATACAATCTGGGCCTTTCAGAGGCCATCACACCTATGAGTTATGATATTTGGATAAAAATGTACTCGCTTTATTGCTGACATTTGGACTTGCAGCAACACCATTTGAGCATGGCTGCTGGATATATAAGATCAATGTGAACATTAAAACCCTAACATATACAACATACCATTAACCTTTAAATGCACACCTCAGGTCTTCAGCAACCTGCCACTGTATTAGCACCTGTCTGCTTCTTTAATGTCCTTCAGTTAAGCAGTCAGTTTGCTAGTATTCCTCAGACATTTTGCTTTTAACAATGTCCTCATATCAAAAAATTATTTTAAATCATTGTTTCACTAATGTTTTGAAGAGGAATTTGTTTCTGGGCTGTTTATGAGCAAAGGAATGATGAATCCAGCTCTAATGACATGAACTTTGAATTTGTTGTTTGTGCTCATGCCCGAAATGGCAGCCTTCTTGGAGTCTCTGGGTAGTGTCCTGAATAAGATAAGTCCTGGGGCCTTTGATGTTAAAGTTGAGAGCATTAAACACGTTATTGCCTGCATGGTGAAAGTTTCTGCGCCAATTTCTGCCTTTTCTGCATCAATTTATGGTGGAAATCCATCCATCCATCCATCCATCGTCAACCGCTTATCCTGCGTACAGGGGGCTGGAGCCAATCCCAGTTTACATTGGGCGAAAGGCGGGGTACAACCTGGACAGGTCGCCAGTCCATCGCAGGTATGGTGGAAATGTGTTCATTTATATAACGGGAAAATCAAAATTCATGCCACAGGTGAAAATTCTACATATAAACAATTAATAGAGTATAAAGCTGTAAACTCTGGACTCACACAGGCTGCGTGTGCGTCGCATTATGGCTATGCCGTGGTTTAGTCCGTCCCCAGCCCGGCGTCAACACACACTGGAAGCGTCTCATAAGCGTTTCAGCAGCGGAGCATTTCGCCTTCCCCCACGTTGTTGACTTGTTGGTTATTTGGCCTTTAATGTGCTTAAAACTACAGATAACAGCTCTCTGTGAACAGGTTTTGTGTAGTTCTTTGCACCACCTTTCACATCGATGATAAATGAAATCATTTTAATCCAATTATAACCCCTGGACTTTAGTAGCTTCTGTGTTTCAGCAGGTTTTCTGCTCATGTCCAAAACTTTCTGCACATGCAAAACTACCAGCATTCGTACTACTCTGTCACAATCTGGCTGCAACTCATAGCCACTCACAGCATGAGGTGGGTGCACTTGGTTATTATCAAGGCATACACTGGTGTCGCATCAACTGGGTGGAGTTGATTCACGCTGTGTCGAAAACTTTGCCACGGGCCGGGCCAGAACTAAGTACAGGGAAGGGGAAAGTTGACAGAGGTTCAGCTCTATTGATAGGAGACTACAGGATTTTATGATTTGATAAAGACCCAGGTTTGCCATCTCTTAAGCACAGAACTAAACAGTTCATTTCAAACGTGTAATGCCTGTCCAGTCCAGTAAATCCTTATTCAGCCTTCAGTGTATGTCAGGCCTGAATATGTAATCAGACAAGAAACCACAATCACTAGGGACGCAGCTGCTTCCCTGTCCCTGTCACTCTATCTGTCACACTTACACACAAACTCCCTCTCTGTCTCTGTCTCTCTCTCTCAGACATGACATGCTGTCAGTCTCTCCCAGGTCAGGGCAGGGACACTTTTTTTGCTCCCCTGCTATATTCACAGTGGAGCAGAGGTTGAGTGGCGACTGTCTATTCTTGTCAAGCCACCACTTGTCCTTGTCATCTCTTTTTTTTTGGCTACTCATCCCTTTTCTTTCTCTCTATTTCTATAATTTGTTTATAAATGTATTCATTTGTTAATCTACTGTCCAACTGCACTGCTCAGAGCGTTAAATTAATTCTTAGGAACATAATTGGACTAAAAAGTGGTGTTGTTTTGTCCATCTTCAGCATTGATTAATTTGTTCCTAGTGTATAGCGTGAGATACTCCACTTCCTGTGTAGCTATTTGATACCTTATGTTTACACAGGCGTAATGCAGTTTTAACCTCTTTGGCCTTGTTCATAGCCCAGGGCTAATAGCAGTCCAGGACTCTTGCCTTAGCTTACACTGAGGTTTCACATCATCTGAAAGGATTTGACATTGATCTTAGCCCAAGGCCAGTCTAGTTCTCCTCTGAGGAGGTGATACAGTGCACTCCTGAAAGTCTAACAGTAAAGATTTGTAGAAGTTGCTGCAGTGTGCAAAGGAGTCAAAATAAGCCTCAAGCCAACTCTTGGGCTCCACTTACTCTGTGGTTTAAATAAAGAAACGAATAGGCGGTTGACATCATGGGATTTTACTCAAGCAAAGTGGCAGACTGCCTTGTTGCTAGGAGAATTCTGATTAATGCTGCAATCTACAATTTGTGCTTGATTTGTACTTGTATGCACCCTCTCACAGCTGTGCGAGAATGAATAGACTGCATGCTCTTGAAAAATGAATGTCTGCACCAAGTTATCCATGTCAGCTTGCTAGCATGCTGATGCTAACTAACATAGCTGTCACTTACTAGAAAAGTACAAGCTCACCCTCAATATATTAAACATACATATAATTGTTTCTTTTTCTATTCCACTGATAAGATATTATCCCTCTGACCCAGAAGGAGAAATTAGAAAGCAGAGGGCTAGGAAAGAAAGCTTTGCATTTAGTGTTTGGTTCACATTTGCAGCAGCAGTAAGCAGCTTTTTTCAGCACAAAAAATGCTTTCACAAACCCACTTTATACTACCTTCCCAGCACAAAATGAATGTTTCTTTAGTCTG
This sequence comes from Micropterus dolomieu, assembly GCF_021292245.1. Classification (NCBI taxonomy): domain Eukaryota; kingdom Metazoa; phylum Chordata; class Actinopteri; order Centrarchiformes; family Centrarchidae; genus Micropterus; species Micropterus dolomieu. The sequence goes on from NC_060153.1 coordinate 31,502,203, forward strand.
TCTTTCTGAAAACAAATAGCATGTTCCAGAGGTTTGCTGTACTTATTCAGAGACAAATTCAAATCCAGTAGATGAACCTGGGGCTAGAAGTTAAGATATATGCGATTTTAAGAAAGTTAAATGCTGATTGCTTTGTGAGCATACAAACAGCTCCTGAAAATGTACCAACGTAGCAGCATTAATACATTGCATGCAAGTAAGTTTTTGTCCATATTTCTCAGGGACCAAGCAGTAAAGCAGGGACACAAGGTCAAGGTTTTGTAAAGTTTAGGCTTTATTTAGCCAACAAATCAAATAAGGTTTCAAATCATATTACACAAAAAAGGTATCAACAGAATTACTCAAAGTGGGTCTTAACTAAACTGAGGTCAACGTAACAAAACCACAACATAAGTCTGAACATAACAAACCTGACCTCCTGAATGACACAAAAGGAGGGGTATATATACACACAGGCTAGCCTGCACCAAACACAAAGGGGAGAAAACTTAACTTAATACAATTTAAAAGACCCAAAATAAACCCAACAACCAACCATAAGAAAATACTAAAACAAACAAAATATTAATCTAACAAACAAAATATCCACATGCTGCTGTGTTGTTAAGAATTTTGTAGTTCAGAGTCCCTCTGCCCACTGCCAGGAGTTGGTTCCTTCCACTTCCTGTGGTGGAATATAAAAGGCAGTCTCAAACTCCAGCTCCCCCTTTGGCAGATGACTCAACAGCAGCAGCATGTGGAGAAAGGACAGATATAAATCACTAAATAATTCTTCTCAAATGAATACTACTGACCAAAATATGTGCACTCAGATTGGAAATTAGCATAATTTGTGAAAAGAATAAATATATCTAAAGAAAATGTGTTTGTGATTTACTTAAAATAAAGCCATTACTGACACTTTAGGTGTTGGCGGTTGATAGAACTGTCACAATATTTATTAAAAAACATCTTCTAAAGAAATGTTTGAACTTTTTAGCTGCAGCTTTATGTCTACAGCACTCAGTCACACATCTGTTATTAGACATTAACAAATTAACACCTGAGCGGTCACAAAGCACTGGTTATCAACTCAGTAAATCAACCCAGGGTTTCCCAAATGGTGTTCCCCAGGACTCTTTGCTTGACCCTCTTTTATTCACTATTTATATAAATCTATATAAATTGTACAAAATGCCCAATGCCACTTTTATGCAGACGACACTGTTATTTATAGCTGTGACTCCACATTAGCAAAAGCCTTTCACAATTTGCAAACTGCTTTCACTGCAGTTCAACACATTATGTCAGTTGAAGCTTGTTCTTAATGCAGACAACACCAAACTAATGTTCTCCAAAGCTAAAAATAGACCTCCAAATCTCCCATGTATTTGTGTGATGTGGCATGTATGATTGAGGCAGATATATGCGGATATATACATCTTGGAATTACAATTAATAATGACTCTCCTTTAAATTGCAGATACTACAACTTGCCAAAAAACTCAAGCTGAAGTTGGGATTTTATTTTAGGAATAAGGCTTGTTTCTCTTTTAAAGCCAGACAGAAACTTATTTCGACAACTTTTCTGCCAATACTAGATTAGTGATATTTTATATATGAATGCCTCTGCCCACTGAGATCTATTGACACCCTTTACCGTGGAGCATTGAGATTTATCTTGAACTACCAAGCTCTTACACACCACTGCACTTTATATACGCCGGGTTTGATGGCCTTCAATCAGTATACCAATGAGTCATTGGTATACTTTTATTTGCTTGGCAAGTCTGAGTTTGCTACCTTCTTATTTGTGCTTTTCTATCGTAAAAAAAAAAAAGTACTGTCTTTGTTGACTTGATTTTTTTAACTGTCCCAAATGTTTAAATGGATTTTGGTAAAAGAGCTTTTACATACTCTGCCCCATCAGCTTGGAACTCTCTTCAAAATAGTCTTAAATTGAAAGGACTAGTGTTATTAGTCATTGTGTCATTGTTTGTAATTCCAGCTGTGAATTATTGTGAGTTATGTTCTTGTTTTTTATAACTGTATTGTGGTATTGTATTCTTGCAACTCTTATATCGCAACTTGCTGCTGCCTATCTTGGACACTCTTTGAAAAGAGATTTTCAATCTCAGTGAGCCTCTCCTGGTTAAATAAAGGTTTAATAAATAATAAAAAAAAATTCAGCCATTAGCTTGTTCGCATAAAAGGAGCAGTGTTTGCAGCATGTGACCAATCGCAAACACTGACAAGTCAACTGGCAGAAGAGTATCATATTTTTGAAATGAAGGGAAAACTATAACATTAGGCAAATATGAAGAAGTGAAATACATAATCCAGACTAAGAGCAAAGTTGCAGCTGCCAAATGCAGGAAGGACAACTGGCAAAAAAGTTGCTGACTGTGTGAATGTGCAAGTTAACAGGCTTATAATATCACTGCCCCATCATTAGCATGAGTAGATCTGACTGTAATTACATACATGTATGCGATTAAAGTAATGTGTTGCTTAGATCAGGGCTGGAATTTCATAGAGGCCATGAGGGCCATGGCTACTGTGCCCCCTCAGGTTGGCCTTGATGCCCTGCAGCACTGCCCAAGCTGATTTCATCATTTTCTCCTCTGCCTCTTTCAAGTCAATATGTTTTTTAGACTCCGGCGTCTTGTATAGAGATTCTGAATTGTTATTGGACAACATCAAGTGAAACGCGATGCCCATAACCAGTGGTTGGTTTGATTTAGAGCTTGGTATGAACCACTGGTAAAGTGGACTATTTATGATGATAGTTTGACCCAAATCTAGCTCCAGCCAACGATAACAACAGTGCTAGTCAACCCGGTGTTGTGCATTTGGCCACAGATTTTCATTAACATTACATGTTATGTCCTCTCTTGCAATACAGAGGGGCATCTGATCGTGTGGGTGGTGGTCATAAACTTTCCACCTCCGTGAGGAAAATATTTCCTGTATTGGGTTGAGAAATGTAGAGTAAAGTGGAAGGAAAAGTTACACCACCCCCAGAATAGTTAAACGCCATATTGTCCCATACAATTCTAGATTCTTCCTTATCTGACCCCTTTCCTCACCTGGTCACCAAGGTGTAAAAATAGCAGTTCAGTGTCCCAGTTAGGAGTTTATGTAATGTTTCATAATCAGGTTTTTTATTCTTTTTAATAATATTATGTTTTGAACGTAAAAATAACAGTTTTGACAATAGAAGATAAACATGCTAAATGTGTGAATAAAGAATTTTGGTTGTGTTTGACTTTACGTGACAAATTAGTTTTATTACTTTTGAAAGACATGGTCACTGAATACATTTTGTGTAAAGGCAATAAAAAGTGATCCATAATTTAGTGTAGAAGCCAAATTGCAAGTGTGTGAAGAGTTTTGAAAAGTGAAACGTAGACTTCCACTATAAATAATTGTAATTTAACTTAAACTTTTGTATTTTGAGCATTTACACTCCAGGCCATGGGGGTAATACCATGGTTATAGTAGTGACCGTCATCATTACTGCTGTCTCTCTGTCGTGCCGCTTTGCTCTGTACATAACATAAGAAAAATCCTACAATGCCCTTCTAGTAGTAGTAATCTTGATTGCACTATTTGCAAACTCTTATTGTTTCCCCTGGGTATTTATCCCATTGATGCCCTATGCACTAAAATATCGTTCTAGTATTTATGGTTACTTGTAGATTTTACTTTACTGATGCTTGTACGTTGTTCCTCAAATGTAAGTCCTGTCAATACAGCACGACAGCATCTACAACCGACAAAGCCATGCAGTGAAAGCAGCAATAAATACTAGTAAGAGCTAACAGCACGAATGGCATCAATGGGGTAAATACCTCGGGAAAGATGTAAGAATTAACAAAGTACAATCAATACAAGAGAATTGTAAGAGGATAGAACACAGGAAGTGCATTTAGAGGTTAGGGGTTAGAGGTGTTATAAGAGAAAGTGTTCTTGGAAGAGATGAGTTTTCAAGAGCTTCTTGAAGTTAGACAGGGATGCCCCTGCTCTGATGGCGTGTGTTAGCTCCTTCCACCATCATGGGGTCACAGATGAGAACAGCTGGGACTGGGATTGCTTTGTGTGAAGGGATGGCAGAGCCAGGCGGCGTTCATTGGAGGAGCGCAGTGGCCGAGAAGGAAGTGAACTTATGTATTACATATTATGGAGTTTAGGTAGATGGGTGCAGACCCAGTACTTACTCTGTATGCAAGCATTAGTGACTTGAATCTGATTCTGGAGGCCACGGGGAGCCAGTGGAGGTCGCTGAGTAATGGAGTGACATCAGGCCTTTTGGGCTGATCAAAAACCAGACGCGCTCTGAACCATGTGTAGGGGTTTCACCCAAGGGGGTAAGCCAGGGATCGGACAGTGAAGTCGACCAAAGCGTACATGGAGGGATCCATGAAGGCCCAAAAATGACGTCAAAACTCTGTGACACCCCGTCGCACATTAGAGATGTAACCGTATAGCTTACATTATAAACTCTCTGCAATCAAAACAAACTATCAGAGCAATCAGAGTCGCTGCGTTGTTGTTTAGCAGGTGAGCCTCGTAGGTGCGCTGATTAAACGGTGACGATCCGAGTCAGACAAACGCACTGAGCCATGACACTTTTTGTTGGCGCAGCTATGCAGCTACCAGACTTAAGGTGTTTCTGCAGTTGTTCTACATCATTAAACCACGGTTATGCTGCTTGACATGCGCAGTAGACACTGGTGCCAACAGGAAGTAGCCTTGTAGTAGTATTTTATTGGTCCAAAACTGTCTTCACTGCTCTCCATTTGACATCAGCAGGGTGGCTTTGTCCAGTAAAATACTGTCTATGGTTTCACCGCACAAGCTGGGAGACCTGCTAAGAGGGCATTGCAATAGTCAAGGTGAGGCTGCTAAACGATTGGATTGTTGCAAATTAGCCACTGCAGTAGGAAACAACAAACACAAGAGTGGTGAGTATAACAAGGGACAGGTGAAACTAATCAGGACGGGGCCAACAATCACACGGGTGGACAATATACAAAGAGGTAGCGTAGTATTAAAAAAGAGGTGAGTAACAAAATAAAACATGAAACACAGAATTGAGGAATGAATGGCACACGGTAAAACATAACCTAATGCACAGAGCGGAATAACACAAAGACAGGAAGTCATGTGTCACATGAGACACATGAGGAAGGATTCCACCAAAATGAAACTGAACATACACAACATAATCCCAATATCATGACAATAACTAACTTGGAGTTGGCTCCTCATGAACAATGTCTTGTACCATTCATGTTATTAGCTTAAGCTGGAACTGAAACATTTACATGATAAATTAGAACATTATGTCTAATTTGCGGTTTTGTAACATCCACTTTGTGGTGGAGACAAACCGTTTTCACAATCAGTTTAAGCATGAAGTTAAATCAGTGTTTTACAGTTAGTGGCACAAAGAAAAATAAACTTTAAAGGCTGACATTAATCTGTCTAACCAATTGTGTCCATAACTGTAAGCTGTCTCAACCCTCTACCATATTTTAGACATGTTTCCTTCTTAAATAAAGTCTCAGTCCATCTCCTGAATAAACAGTTTTTCTTTCCCTGGACTTTGACTTTGAACATTTCTTAACCACCTTAAACATGGCCTCTTGCTCTGCTTAAAGGCAACGCTTGCCTGCAGCTCTGTTTAGTTTGCCCCACCTTCACAAGAGCTACACGGTACTTTCCATTAGCAGCTTTTGGCAGTGACAACATTTTGACCTCCATCACTCCTCAACACAGGTAGACCTTTCTCTATTTCTTTCCCTCTTCTCTATCTCTCTTTCTCTCTCAATACTTCACGGTTTCCAGTTGGAGGCACTTTAGAACAAGTGTGGTGCACTTTGAATGCCCTTACGTTGTGGAAAAGGAATGGAGAGTTCACGAGAGACAGAGAGAGAGAGAGAGAGAGAGAGAGAGAGAAACTGAAATGCTACAGACACGTGTGTGTGGACATGCATGCATGACTTTTATGTAAATGGCTGTGTATGAATTGGCATAAACCTGTCATCGCTGGGTGACCACAACCATACACTGTATGAATATTATCTCCTGCAGATCCATGGGTTTCCTATGACAGCACTGTGAACAGTAACTCTACTTCCAAGCTAAATGCATTTAAGCCAGGGTTCAGTAGTAATTATATCTTTTTTGACAGTTAAGACAATTCGCTATTTATGAATTCTTAAGATGATACGTAGTAATTACTGTCTCAATAGCTGCATATCAAGAGGCTGCCCTCCTCTTCTGCGTCTCTGAGGTATCTTTTGTGTTGGTCGCTGTCAAGGGGAAGTGTTTTTTTTTGTCAGGATAGAAGAAAATGTCTCTTCATTTCCGAGCACACTCACTTTGGTATAATTTGAACGCTTGTTTATGTTTCTTAGGTATTCATTTAATAAATCAATAGACAAAATTATTTTTTAATATATCTCCTATTCCACTTTCAGGTCCTCAGATGAAATAGCTGAATTCAAGCCATCACATGGTTATTTCTGGTAAGTGCTCTTTCTTTTAAAACTCTTCATCTTGGGATATGAATTGTCCCTGGGTATGAACAGGACAAATCAACTGAACAAATCAACCAACTGAAACATTATTTACAGATAGGCTATATTTTGGATTCCTGCAGTGACACAAACTAAGATACATCTCTTACATTTACTTCTCTGTATCCCACATTCACCTGTACCTCTTCTTGTTTTTTGATTTCTTGCTGCTGAGCAACTGATATCTTTTTGTGTCAGTTCAGGACAACTCAATTTATTTTGCATCACAGTGAAAAGACATTTTCATCCTCCTAACCATCATCCTCTTTCATATCGTTCACCCAGTTTTTTCCAGTGATTACCTAAACTGTGGCGGCCCACCAGTTTTATAATGAACCGAAAATATTTTTACACTTATCATAACATAAATATAGAGTCGCCTGGTGTCAGCTGAGGAACAAACGCATTTTGTAAATCTGTACTCTCCTTTACAAGTGCTGAAAAGGAGAAAAAGCCAGTGGTGGAGAAATTGAACCAGGTAAAGTGAAGGTAACGATGAACGCCAGTTGACGGCAACTTGAGTAAAAAGTACAGCAAAGTATATTTATAAAGTAGATATTTAAGTTGCTGTTTCACTCAAGCACAGCACACTTGAGCTCATAGTGAAGCAGTCTTGGGTACAAAGTTAGATAAAAGTTTGGAAAAATACACTGGGCCCAGTGAAAGTCCAAATTCTTTCATTTGCACTCCCAGAGGTAAATAAGTTTAAAGAACCTCATGAAGTAAAAAGTTTCAGTTAAAAAAAGAAGAGACCAATGTTGCCTCAGATATGGTCTACTGCCTCCTTTACACTCCTGTCTTCATACACACAGAACACTGCTGATTTTCAGCCAGTGTGTACATACTGTGTCCTCAGTGCATCTGTGTGTGTGTGTTCACACTGTAGACTGAGAGTAGTGGGTCTTCAGGGGCTGCTCTGTACCCAGGGCTCATTTTAATATATGTTAAAACTGGGGCTCACTGGAGAGCCTCTACAATGGACTGATCGGCCTCAGGGATGTGCATGCGTGCCTGTGTGCGTGTGTTTGTGTGTGTGTGGTTGATACAAGAGAGACAGTGGTCGAGGTTTGGACATGCGTCAATGGTCCGCCTGCACACTGCAACCCCAGCCCCTGACACTTTCAACACACACACACACACACACACACCAGTAAGCTCTGAGGTCTGACACATTGTGCATATGACTGTCTGCTAAGGCACAGCCCTGCAGTTCCACTTAATGCTAAAAACTTCACAGCGGTCATTCAACAACTCTGCTTCCTGATAGGATTTGCTTAGTGGCAGGATGTTTGGCTTCTTCAATCATTCAGCTAGTCACTACTTTGACCAGTTCCAGCTAGGCTCTGACTCATGATGTGTAGAAGGTTCAGCGCCACAATATCACATGTTAACATGTTGATTTGTAGACATGGGCCATATGGTCTGGTTGTTTTGTGTATTTTTATGGCAATAGCTGGGTGAATTGAGTTATTGCGGAACACTTTTTTTCACTTTAGCAAGCACACAAAATGCATGTTTAGTTATAAGTGTGGCATCATATTTTTTATTTTTTTTGTTGTTATGAAATGTTATGAAATGCTTTTAGCGGGTTTCATTAAATATGTGTAATCTACTATTATATTAATGTGATACTTTTGATTTTAGTTTATATTAAGGCTATGTGTACAATGGCCTTAAGAACAGCGCTAAACTTCTGAGTTAAAAAAATCATAGTAAGAACTTAAAAGCTTTGTTTAAATAACCTTTTAGTCAAGTTTTAATCTGAGAATAAAACAAACACATTTGTGTTATGTCTACCTAGACTCCCCTGAGCATTGAATCAGCCACACCTTAGTCATCACAGTTTCACACAGTTATTTTCCCTACATTTATGTTACCAATATCATGATATGCTAGTAAACACTGTAATGGAAAATTTATTTTAAACTGCTTGACCAATTTCCATAATCCAAAAAAAAGTGATAACCAGCAGGTGAGGTCCTAAAGCATGTATGTGAGTCAAAAACATTTCCATAACAGAGTACTCAAGGGTTGACCTAAAAAGTGAAACGTTTCCAGAAAATGTTTACTAAGAAGTCAGTATATTTTTAATTAGTCCAAGTTGTCATATTTTGTTATTTAATGTCTTTCAAACTCACCAGTGTTCATTATTTCACAGCTCAGCTAATACAATACGTATGGCACATTTAACATGTGATATAAATGTGTTTAATTTGAACATTAGAGAGAATCCCACTGACGTACAGCATGAACATTGATGAATGTTCTATATGTAGTGTGGGTTTTGGGGCAGATCCTGCATCTTTTATCAACTCATCGTCATACATTTCCAAAATAAGGAAAGTATGCAGCTGCTGCCTCTGCTGGTCACCCTTAACTGACTTAGAAGAGCACTGGAGACTCTCTAAAATAATTTTGTAACCTCGACCAAATCTTAACACTTGTGTATGCACGACACTTACTCTTAGTTTTAAGAATACGGACACAACTGCTCCACAGAAGCCCTGATCATACTGGCAGCTGATAATACGCTGCTGGTTGTAATAATGAAAGAAAGTGTATGCATGTAAGGGTGGCAGGGGAATTAACATTAACAGAAAAGAAAAATAGGGATGTAATATTAAGAGTGGATTGAGAATCAGGACAATATACCCACTTTACCACGATCATTTTGTTCCCTTGTCTCAGGAACAGAGTAAAAGCCAGGGATTATTTTGTACCATGCATGATTTGTCAAATTAATTTCTGATGTAAGCATAATTTACACAACCATAGTCATTTTTAGAACATATAACTTATCCTGAAAAGGTACAAAGAGCAAAGAAAAAGAGAAAAAAACTCAAGTGAGGAGGAAGACACAGTTTGGTTTATTTTCCTTAAACAATGTGACAGAGGACATAATTAAGCTGTTAGGGAAGCGTTCTCGTTCCTAGCTATTACTCAGTCATGTAAGTAGCAGATAAACAACTGCTGGGGTGTAAAATTATGACCTGTCAATAGAACAGTAACATCAGCGGGCGAGTCATGAGAGATACTGACAAGGGAATGAAAAATGTAGAGGAAAAACGGAAAACAAAGACAGAACAAAGCAGCAAAAAACCACAAAGCACTTAGTGAGCTGACAGCTATGCCTGGCTGGCTGAAATTAAGGCAGGCATATATGCAGAACACATGCATAGTTAAAAATGGATGGATGTATGAGTGACGATACTCACGCAATTATGACTATTTACATGCAGGCCTTTGTAGCTATAGTTATTTTTATATTTCAAGTATACTGCACCTTTGAATCAAACTCCCTCCCTCCAACATATTTAACATAAACAATACACATCAGACATTTGAATCACTCTCTCTCTCTCAGTATATTAGTCAGTGTCTTTACCTCCTGCCCCCACCCCCCACCCTCCCCGCCGGGAACTTTCCAAGAAGCCCCTCGTAGTGCTGTACTAGGGTACCCAGAGGTTAAAACGCTCATAAATATTTTACCTGCCCAACCAGGTGAAGACAAAAAAGCACTATACTTGTCTGGTGTGCTGTGTTCAAGAAACGGTGGGGGAGAAAGGAGGAGGCACGTCACACTGCACGTTTACATGTGCAGAAAATAACCGTAAATAGACAGAATAAAAGGCCACTACATCCATTTAAAATTAGGAGGATTAAAAACAAACAAAAAATCAAGCAGCAAAAGCTGAAAGTGAAAAGTACTTTGCATGACTTGTAAAGTGACTTGGAATAAAATTTTTGCTCCACTTTAAGGGAATAGTTTAACTTGTGTATTTTCAATGTTCATGCCAAAGAGCTTTGTGGAAAATATTGAGGTGAGGAGTGGGCTGGAATGACATTTACACTTTTACTTAGCTCTCCCTGGCGGTATTAATAGAACAGAACTGTTATTTTTAGATTACAACATTCATGCAGGTAATATAACCTGACTGGCAAAGTGTCCGTGTGTACTTGTTTTATTTTCTTAATATATCTATCAAACACTCAGCCTCTGCATCAAACCAATGCATGGCCCTACTCATAAGCTCAACAGGCTCATGTGAATGGATTGAGACAGAAGCAGTATACTGAGTTTCGAACATATTGAGCAGATGGATGGAGAGAGGAGTAGTGGGCTTTCTGTGCACATTTTGCCTTCTTTCTTTGCATTAACTGGCACAACAAAATCTAAACCCCCAGTCAGGGGGTTATCAACTTTCTTTCTGTTAACATAGGTTTTCTTCTTCAGGCTCTGTACTCGTTCCCACAAACAGGGGTGTTTGACGCGTCATTTCACTCCTCTGCACTTGTGTGTCGCCTACTTTGGTCAAGAGGAACAGGTCGTAGAGCTATGAAAAATGTAACACAGCAAAAAGCAACCCTGTTGCTGCAAATAATGGCAAGAGAGGAATGCTGGCAGAAAATTGTTAATCGACTTCAGTTTATTTTTAACGTGACAGCTGCACATTGTTGCGCTCTTAAACTCTAAATTTGATACAGCATATGTAGGCATTTTATTCCAGAACTGCAGTCTTACACTGTCCCATAATGAAGGATGCATGGAAATCAGTTTAGTTTTTTGGCCAAATCAAAGTTGAATGAATTTTATGGATAAAATATTATCTGCTGTGATGGATTGCCGACCTTTCCAGGGTGTACCCCGCCTTTCGCCCGATTTCAGCTGGGATTGGCTCCAGCCCCCTGCGACCCTGTACGCAGGATAAGCAGTTGACGATGGATGGATGGATGGATGAAATATTATCTGTGATAAATACCAGATTCGTTTCCTAATGGGTTTTCTATTAGCTGCAATGTGTAAAACGCACTGGGCAGCAAATCAGGACCAAGCATAAAGCCATCATCAGAAGTGATTTGTAGTTGGCAATGCGACGCATACAGTTTGTGCTACTGTAATTACACAACTCCGCTCTGTGGCATTATTAATGTACGGCTCAAGTTTACATTTATAACTTTTTCCCTCAGCTGAAAATGTATATCGCTCATAGAGAACAAATGCAGGAAAATAATTAGTGAAAGGGCAGTGCTTTTTACAGCCAATTTAAATCACTCTGAAAATAACCACTATGGTGGTATGGAGGACTGATCCTGGCAAATAAAGAAATATATACAGAAATAAATAAATGCTTAATAAATAAATAAGCATCCGATTAAATGCACAAAAAATAGTTAATAAATAAATGTAGGCAGTAATTAAATTATACAAGGAGACATAAATGTATATATCTATTTTAATTATCTTCTTTATTTATTCACTTTATAATTACTTTATTTATTTATTGTCTGTTATCATCTTCCCCTATATATCTTCTTTGGAGGCATATATGTCTACATGCCTCCAAAGAAGAAGGAAAACACAAACTTTTTACAGCTATGTATCTCCAAGCCTACAGGAGGTGAATATTTGGAACTGAAAATGTACATTTAAGGTGGAATATCACTTCAAGGATCATGGTCTTTTTTTGACATTACTGATGTGGATATATTTTACACTGCCTGCTCTACTGCAGGTTTAACTTAGCTCCTGGAAAACAATTCATCAAAAACACACTGCTGCCTTGATGATCATAATCCATCATTATAAATTATACTGTACCTTCACCTAAGATGAGTTGTTATTGCAGCTGTTGTATTCCTCTTTGTATTGTTGTCTCTGTATATAAATATGTATCTGTCTTTATAGACTGAAATACACAGTTTTTGCACAGGTGAGGTGGGATTAGAATAACAATGCATTAAAGTCATCGTTTTACATTAAATCTGTTAAAAATATAAAAATGTGTAACAACAGTTAAATACAATAAGCTGTCGGCCCCCCTGGTAGCTCACCTGGTAGAACATGTGCACCCTACAGCAGCCCAGGTTCAATTCCTTTGCTGCATGTCATCCCCTCTCTCCCCCTTTCCTGTCTCTCTTCAGCTGTTCCTATCTAAAGGCAAAAAGACAGAAAAAAATCTTTAGAAAGAAAAAGACAAGAAGCTACCAAATTCACATTCTCCTTTTTCATCACCTCCATGTTTGCTTGTTTTGTTTTCTGGGCGTGATTTTGCCCGTGATGGAGCTGATCAAGGCTATACTTACAATACTTACAATATTGTAAGTCAGTGGTAGACTTTTTGAAAGGGTCCTCGCTCCCAACTGTTTTTCAATAATGAGAGAAAAGTGAATGAAGACAAAATAGATTTTTATTATAACAGATAATATGTGAAGTCTTGAAAGAAAGTCTTTGGGGCCTGAACTCTACAGGGAGATTTCTTTGTAATCAAGGGGCATATAAATCCTAAAAGCCCAAAAAAAGAACACAACCCAATAGCCTACCTCCACCCCTTTTCTTACTAACCAAGCAGGAATGAAACAGACCATGATTAATCAAACAAAAATGGTATAATCTACAAAGAGATAGAGCTTCTGAGCTTAGCCAGCAATGACTAGACGACTGCAATGCCCTGCTTGCAATGTATAGGCTTTAGCCAGCAATGGTTATATAGCACCTTTCTATTCTTCCAAGATGGCAGAAACAGTACAATACCTAATATTCACCATGAGGTGCACAGTTAAAGTGTCCCAAATAACAATCACTCTGACAAAGCACTCCACACAGAGTAAGTCATAGAAAAATGAGAGACATCCTGCAGGTATAAACGAATGAAAGAGCAGGAAGGAGTTAATAGATAATTAGAATAGTTAGGGGGCCGAGCCAGAGGGGGGCTGGGGGCCACACATGCAAAACAGCGTGGCTCCCAGTACCAGCGATGCTGGGTACCCTATTGAAATCACCCAGATTTTTATTTATTTTACATTTTTCCATTGGTAAAAGCCATACTGCAGCCTACAGCGTAAAACTTATGAAAGTGAAAGCAGGGATGTTATAGCCTGCTGCACACACCTCACATTGTGGATCATATGCACACTCTCCGTCATAGACCAGTGTCAAAATGATCAAATGCAAAGCGATGCGCAAACACAGATTTGACACTTGAGTGCTTAGTGTTGCACAGCATGTCTTGAAACAGTAGTGTGAAAATACATGTTAGATTGTGTTTGCTTGCAAATTGGAAAGAGTGCATTTGTAGAAAATTATGTGTGTAAAACAGCGAATAAATAATCTACAAACACATGCGCAGACAACTCATTTTCAACGTACAAGGTACATTTATTAGTCATTTTACAACAGGGTTGTATAATGAGATGAAGTTTGTAGTTCCCTTCAAGCTACTCACAAAAGCAAACAAATCTGCAGTCTGCTGGTCCAACAGCAGAGACTCCTACATCTCTTGCCAGAAGGCAGCAGGGTGAACAGGCTGTGGCTGGGTGGGTACTGTCAGTTAGTGTCCTTTGGGCTCTGACTTAGTTCTCTGACATATTTTCTCAGGGCTGGGGAATCCGTCTCTTGCCTGGCAAGTCTCCAAATTGACACCTTTAACTATTAGGGAAGGGAGAAGTCAGATTGCAGATCGATGCAGTGTGTTTGTGTGTGTGTGTGTGCGCCGCTAGTTCATACTATAGCCGTGTCCCCAAATAGGAAACAGCTGATTTTGTGTTTCAGTGGTTAAGATTAGGTTAAAGTTAGGGTTAGTCTCCAGGAAATGAAAGTCTGTGTAATGTCCCGAACAGTGACATAACACACGTGTGTGTGTGTGTGTGTGTGTCTGTGTGAGAGAGAGAGAGAGAGAGAGAGAGAGAGAGTGTGTGTGTGTGTGTGTCTGTGAGAGAGAGAGAGAGAGAGAGAGAGAGAGAGAGAGAGTGTGTGTGTAAAGCACTTGCCCTCACAAGTGCTGGGGCAGCTCCAGTGAGTCACAGTGCCATGTATACTTCTCTCATCCAACATTTACAAGCTTTCTGCTCTCTCTCCCTCTCTCTCTGCTGCCAACACATTACCCACGCTCCACTGCTTTCCCTTCTCTCCATCTCCAGCTCTCTCGTTGCATTTGCTTACTCTTCATTTCACTTTGCTTTTGTCTTGTTTCATTATCTTACATTGTATTGTTTGTCTTTGTGTCCTCTCTCCTCTTCCTAAAGTCTTTGTTGACACTTCTCGTCATCTTTCTAGTCTTCTCTTTATCTTGTCCATTTATTTCTTTTTATTGTCCAATGTATTTGCCAATATTGTTATTATTATTATTCCTACCAGGAAATCTGCCTTCCCATGCATGAAAATAAGCAAATCTTTGCACATAGGTCCAGTCCTATGCCAAACTCCCTCAAAAGGCATTGTGGGCCAATACTTCTGATGGTGGTGCTACAGCAACCGTCTAAACTTTTATATTTTAAAAATACATAACAAATCAGTCATATGTGCTGCCACTTTGCAACTTCACCAAACATAGGCAGAATTGTGCAGAATTGTTCAGATGCTTCGAGCTCAAAGGAATTATGAAGTCCATCACTTCAATTAAACCTCTCCTCCCCATTTTGTGCTCAATTGACACCAAATGTGCTACACTGCGTTTTCAGATCGTTTCCTCCACAAACAATCAGCCAGTTTTTCTGAACTGTCAAAAATATTGAGTCCACAGTGCATCACCATGTTATGGTAAACAGTACTATAAACAGCCACTGCAGATTCTCGCTAAATAAATCTCCAACATTTATAAAAAAAAAACCAAAATTGTTATGTCATGGTAGATATAGTGCCGGATTTACTAACATCCCGAATAAAGATGTCTGTGAAGGTTCTCAGTCACCCAGGACATAGTTATCCAAAAACGATAGTCGTCAAGGTCTTCGGTGCCACCCGTGGCCATGTCTGAATGACCATCATTGGCATTTTCACCTGAGGCCAAGAGGTTTTTATTTCTATATATTGGATATAGAATAGAATAATATAATATAATATTTTTAATTTCTCTACGTCTTCTTTCATTATGGCTGTGTCTCCTTCTGGCAACGATAACAGCAGCCATCTCTGCACAACGCTTTTTGTGGCGGTTTGTATCTTCCTTCAAACGTATTAAATACATATGCTGTTGCAGTCACATGAAATTGCCAGTAGGTTTGTTAGATCACAATCCATCCATCCATCCATCTTCATCCGCTTATCCTTTTGACGTAAAGGAGCAGCGGCTCTACTCTGAGTTCCTCGCGTATGGCTGAGCTTCTCACCCTATCTCTAAGGGTGCCACCCACCTGAGGAAACCCATTTCGGCTGCTTGTACCCGCGATCTCGTTCTTTCGGTCATGACCCAGCCTTCACGACCATAGGTGAGGGTAGGAATGAAAATTGCCCAGTAGATTGAGAACTTTGCCTTACGCCTCAGCTCTCTTTTCATCACAATGGTGCGGTAAAGTGAGTGCAATACCACCCCCGCTGCTCCGATTCTCTGGCCAATCTCCTGCTCCAGTCTCTCCTCACTCGTGAACAAGACCCGGAGGTATTTGAACTCCTTCACATAAGGACTCATTCCCTACCTGGAGTTGGCACTCCACCGGTTTCCTGCTGAGAACCATGGCCTCAGATTTAGAGGCGCTAATCCTCATCCCAACCGCTTCACACTCAGCTGCGAACCGATCCAGTGAGAGCTGAAGGTCTCGGACGGATGATGCCATCAGGACCACATCATCTGCAAAAAGCAGTGACGAGATCTCAAGCCCACCGAATCGCAACCCGTCCCCACCACGACTACGCCTCGATATCCTGTCCATGAATATCACAAACAGGATTGGTGGTAAAGCGCAAACCTGGCGAAGGCCAACCCTCACCTGGAAAGAGTCCGACTTACTGCCAAGTACTCGGACACAGCTCTCGCTTTGGATGTACAGGGATTGGATAGCTCTGAGAAGGGACCCCCTCACCCCGTACTCCCACAGTATCTCCCGGGGGACCCGGTCATATGCCTTCTCCAGATCTACAAAACACATGTAAACTGGATGGGCATACTCCCAAGCCCACTCCAGGATCCTTGTGAGAGTAAAGAGCTGGTCCGTTGTTCCACGGTCAGGACGAAAACCGCATTGTTCCTCTTCAATCCAAGGTTCGATTATAGACCGAACCCTCCTTTCCAGCACCCTGGAGTAGACTTTACCAGGGAGGCTGAGAAGTGTGATGCCCCTGTAATTGGCACACACTCTCTGGTCCCCCTTTTTGAACAGGGGAACCACCACCCCAGTCTGCCACTCCTTGGGCACTGTACCCGACTTCCACGCAGTGTTAAAGAGATGTGTCATTCAAGACAGCCCCTCCACACCCAAAACCTTTAGCATTTCTGGGCAGATCTCATCAACCCCTGGGGCTTTGCCACTGTGGAGTTGTTTGACTACCTCAGTGACTTCCACCAGGGAAATTGACGAGAAGCCCCCATCAGCCTCCAGCTCTGCCTCTACTAGAGAGGGTGTGTCAGTCGGATTTAGGAGTTCCTCAAAGTGTTCCTTCCACCGCCCAATTACCTCCTCAGTCGAGTCCCATCCTTACAGTACACAGCTTGGACGGTTCCCCACTTCCCCCTCCTGAAGTGGCGGATAGTTCTCCAGAAGCACTTTGGTGCCGACCGAAAGTCCTCTCCATGTCTTCTCCAAACTTCTCCCACACCCGCTGCTTTGCATCTGCCACAGCAGAGGCTGCAACCTTTCGGGCCTGTCGGTACCTTGCAACCGCCTCCGGAGTCCTCCGAGAGAGAAAATCCCGGAAGGCCTCCTTCTTCAGTCGGACGGCTTCCCTGACCACCGGTGTCCACCACGGTGTTCGAGGGTTACCGCCCCTTGAGGCACCTAAGACCTTGAGACCACAGCTTCCTGCTGCGGCTTCAGCAATAGAAGCTTTGAACATTGCCCACTCAGGTTCAATGTCCCCAACCTCCACAGGGATGCCAGAAAAGCTCCGCCGGAGGTGTGAGTTGAAGATCTCGCGGACAGGGGCCTCCTCCAGACTTTCCCAGTTCACCCGCACTACCCGTTTTGGTCTACCGGGTCTGTCCAGAGTCTTCCCACACCCCCTGACCCAACTCACTCGGGTTCAGATCAGGGATGCCATTCCTCCCAATCATGCCTCTCCAGGTATCTCCGTCATTGCCCACATGCACGTTGAAGTCTCCCAGTAGAACTATGGAGTCCCCTACTGGAGCCCCATACAGAATTCCATTCAGGGTCTCCAAGAAGGCCGAATACTCTGAACTGCTGTTTGGTGCATATGCACAAACAACAGTCCCAGTCCCCACCCCCCACAACCCGAAGGCGTAGGGAGGCGACCCTCTCATTTAGCCGACATGCTACAGCATTAGCTCGCCTGCTGCTTTCAGTAACTATTTTTTACTATCTGTGTATCTGTCACTGGAGGCTCAGCAATGTCAGCACAGCTACATGTATTGGATGGTAACGAAACAATTCTTGAGCTGGACTGAATATTATAACAAGATTTTGTCACTCTTTTTCACAGTTAGATCGCATTAAGTATGGGTTGCCAATGGCGCAATGGATAAGACTATTCCTTTGGTGTGAGAGACCAGGATTCAATCCCCCACTGTGACCCATCCACCATTGTGTCCCTGAGCAAGACACTTAACCCCTAGTTGCTCCAGAGGCTTATAGCAATTGTAAGTCACTTTAGATGAAAGCGTCAGCTAAAAGAATAAATGTAACTTTACTGAAGTGTTAGTCCTGAGTATTGGTAAAACCACAATAGACCTAAATTGAATATACTGTAGCGTTAGCTGGCTGCTCATTGGCTGCATCACTATAGGCTAACATTAGTAAACAAATCGCTCCACATTTGCTTTTCACCGTTACATCTTTCAGCACATAAAACTTTATTGTTGTTTTGTATCCTTACGTGGAGCCGGTTGTTTTATGGTGTTAGTGGACTGCATGTCCTTAGCTGCGGTGTTGTCGCTGTAGTACGAGAGAGGCTCGGGAGCGCGCACAGGGCTGAATCCGACACGGTGTCCTCACATTAAAAGCAGAATAGTGTCGGATGCAAGCAACAGAGAAAACAGGAGTGTGCTTCATTTCTAAGTGAGTTATGAGCCCATTGACAATAAGGCAATGAAAATTTTATTAATTTCATTGAAAAACTTCCCGTTAAGGGAAAAATAGTGTGCTATCTTCCACTTTTGAAAGACGTCATTCTGCGTGTATACGTTAGTAGATCAGCTTATGTGTTAATTTGCTGGTGATATCAAGTTTGCACAGGTTTTTACTCATGCAAACCTTTAGTTAATCTGGTCCATAGTTTGATCAATTTCAGAACTGGATCTCAAAAAGAGAAATTTTGACAGTATTTTGAATTCTAAAATTACTTCTTATATTGAATTAAAATATTAATTCTAATATCAGAAACTAGGGCAGTGAATGGAAATAAACACTAACACCAGTTCGTCACTAATGTAGCAATCAAACTTCGACAAAATAAATGTAAAATAAAGACATATCTATGTTGTCTATTTGAAGAACACAAATTATTCTTGATCAGTTCTTTTATCTTGATAATTGATTTTTTGATAGTTTGAAATATGCCTTTACATGCAGCCCTGGTGATTGCAGTCATAGTGGGAAGCCATCTTTGATTCCACACTCTTGGCAGGTAGCTCAACAAGATCATGACTTACCATTGGTGGCTGAAGTTCGAACCCTGGGTGATGCAGAATAAACATGCTAATGCCTACATAGGCCTTGTGCTATGTGGATAATGTGCATTTATGTTTTTTTTTTACGGACACGTGTACTGATGGACCTTCCAGTATTTCTCAATTATCTTCCATTTTGATCTCCGCTCTCCACTTTACATTTCACTTATCCATAATTTTTTCTTCTTCTTTTGTCCTTTTAAATATATCCTCCCTCTCCTCCACTTTGCATTTCTTTCCTATGCCTCTCCATGATTCTTTTCACTTCTTCTTGATCTCTCTTATATGTATTCTCTCTTCATATTAATTTAGTAATTCCTCTTCTCTGGTTTCTTCTATTTACTAATTTTAGCTTCAATATTAAAACTGAACTTTATTATATATACTATAATACTGTATTGCAATATTTCTTGCAGGGCAATTGCATTAGATTAGCATGGGACAGGAAATTTGATTATTTTAAACTGCACAGGTGTTTATGTTATTGTATCCACCATCATAATGCTACTACTATTTTCCAAACTGGTTTTCCTCAGCAAAAAAGCTCACCATGATTAAAAAAGTTTAAATTCCTTTGGCCAAAGTGCAATAAAGGCCTGCTGTTGTTTGTGTTTGAGAAACAATATCACACAAAAGAAAAATAAAGTGATGCTTGATTATTACTTATGCTTGTTTAAAGGAATGGTTGTCAAATACTATGAGTAAATACAAGCAGAATCACCAGTGTTGACATGATGCAAATGCCACAGTGCTGGCTGTCAGATGTCCAAATTTGCTGAGACAGCGTAGCATAGCTGAAGGTTGCTTTTAGGGTTTGTTGGTTATAATTTAACCAACAATCTCTGGTGAAAGGGAGTTTTTATTTATTACATTCCCGCCTTATTTCTATCTGAAGTGTTGGATCTATCACCATCTCGTAACATTATCCAAGTAATTTTAGCTGCATAAACCCAACCTAACCTTAGCATGGATGTTATAGACAACATAAGTCAATTGAGCAAATGCCCAACAACAACATTTATTTATTACAGGAGGACAGCAATAGTGATAGCATTAGCTATAGCATCCTGTTTTGTGGCTGTATTGCATTATGGACTAATGAGGTATGTGTGGGGAGAGAAATCTACATCTTCGGCTCTATTATTATGGATTTCTCCCTGTATAATTGGTAAACATGGGTAAAAAATATTGTACAAAGCCTTTTTACCACTGACGCTGATGTGGATGAGCTGGAAATATCTGGATATGAGGTCACAATGTCCATGCCTGGCTAATTATTCAGAGTAATGAGAAAGAATACACGAGCAAACATGGATCCTGGAATGTTAAACCAATCACTGTTTAAACAGTGGTTAGGGGTAACAGGGCTGTTTTTTCTTTTAACATACCAGACAGTTTCTCTGTCTCAGTGGTGAAGCAGACAAAAAAATGTCAATGAAAGTCACTTATGTAGTATAAAGTAATTAACATTTTGTAGTTGACTTACATTACTTACATCAGGTGACATCCATAAGATACTTATTTTAACCTAAACCACACTCTTTTCCTAAACCAACCTAACCAAATGTGGTTTTGTTGCCATAACCTAACCAAACGACTACCTTTTTTTACAATGTTTTCCACGTGTTAAACTTATCTTACTGAAAGTCTGGTAAGCCTGTCGCTGGGCTGGTACTTGTCTGATGCTTGTACATATTGTTTTGGGAAACAGACATTTATGTTATTTTGGGACACTTGACAAACTACCTATTTTGTCATTTAGGTATGAGGATGTGATGTTTCTATGTTAATGGTGACATCATCTTAAAGGAATAAAGTGTAGTTTTCAGCAGCCACTAGTGGTGCGGTTTTAAGATTGCAAACAGGTGTGTGCTCGTATGCGTGCTCGCTTGAACTCATGAATGAGCATATTTCTAAACACAACCGCTTTCATACAGAGATCCTGCAATAAACGCGGAAACACCAGCATGCCGGCTGTGGCTTTTCACACAGTCATGTTCAGGCTCTGTTACGTAGCCGTAAGCTCAGCAATGTCAACACAGCTAAATGCATTGGATGATAATGAAATGGTTAGTGAGCTAGACTGAATAGTATAATGAGGTTGCTGTCACACTTTACAACAGACCGCAGTAAGTTACTTTACTGTAGTGGCTCTGCAGTTGTATTGTTGTTCTGTGCCGTTATTTCGCATTATTGTACATAATGTGGGTCGCATTAGTTACAGCTGCTGAGAGGTGGAGAGGTTGTGTACCTAAATAAAACCACAATAAATCTAAATTGAACATTACGAAGCAAACAGTGGTAGGTCTGTGCTAAAGTACGTTAGCTGGCTGCTCCTGACTTGCATCAAGGCTGATATAAACAAACATACATACTTTCATACTTTCTTGTTGGCTAAAATCAACATTTTCACATAATACTGGTGCATAATATACATGTACACAGGACAGTAATATGAATCGTAGCTGGTGAAGTAATGGGGCAAGCCATAACGTTACATTTTATGTATTTCAGTGTACTGGATAATGTTAGCAACTGCTCGGCATTATCCGACGAGCTAATGGGATTCTCTCCGTGTTTCTCTAGCCACTCTGATGTTGACGGTTTTCACTGACATTATGTGATTCTCTTTGCCTGACAGGCTTCAGCACATAAACCATTAGTTACATATTGTAACAACAAATTCTAGAAGTATAGGTCCAGCCCTCTAGGGCACTAGTGGGTTTGTCCCTCACGCGCATGCGCAGCACTGAAGAGCTTTGTCAACGCACACCAGCGGTGTGGTCCTCAACCACAGTCTCAGCCTGTGTATAATTGGCTGTGAGACCTGGCATTGGGCTCCCAGATAGCTTTTTCTTCAGAGAGAGCCAGGGAGGATCAAAGCTGCACCAATACTCATAGAGTTACAATATGTAACTAACATTCTATTTCGTATAGGCCCTCTAAGGCTATCGCTAGTGGGTTAGAGGCAAAGCAGCAAGCACAGCAAGCACAGACACACCTACCCAGAGTATAATAAAACGGTCCCTGCCCGGCATTATGCAATGCGCAACGACGCACCACACATGCCCAAACGAATGGCATAGCAGAATTTCACATATTCTTGGGCTTGGGACAGAGAAGGGAGCCCTGCAGCTGTATAAGCGCACTGTAACAGTACAGAGTGAGTCATAAGAAACAGGAGACATCTCGCAGATAAAATCTTTTCCTCTGTGGCACTGCATAGATACCTCTCGTGGAGTGTGCTGTGCCTCACCGGATGACAGATGAACCTGTGATATGGCTTCACACAGCCAACAGGTCTTGCGCTGTGCTGACAGAGGAAGACCTATAGACTTCTCTCTGTAGTGCACAACAGGCGCTGGAACGGCGCTAGGTAGCCGTGTGCACAACATAGTATGACAGAGGCGATGGAATGCAGCTTCCTTCTCTGACCTGTGAGGAAGAGCAAGGAAGCTTGTCAGATCACCCTCGACCTGAAGGAGCTTGTGATGCTCCCTGGGCATGAAGGCAGGTTAGGACCCAGGACAGTGGAACTGCTTTACCCCTGGATTCTGAAACATGAGGGAGCCACAGAGAGGGCAGCCAGATCGCTGACTCTCTTGGCAGATGTCAGTGCCAAAAGCAGTGCTGTTGTGCACACACTCCAGCACCTGTGTAAATGTCCTCCCCGTTATCACCCTGTTGAACAGGGACATGTTGAGGATGGGTCTCATGCCTCCAGTTTTCTTCCTTACTTCCTACCATTTAGCCTGCTTACGTAGGAGCTCGTGCAGCTCCATCAGAAGGGCAAGGTTCAGAACCAGGGATGACGGGACAGTTTCCAGTATCCCAGTGAACAGGTGGGGGGGTCAGCAGCCATCTGTCCATGGAGCATGAGCCGCGTCACTCTGAAACTCTGTAACGCTCTGAAAAGCGGGCGTACATGCTCACATTGCGCCTCGGTTTACATGAGGAGCAACCACTCCGCTGCCCTCGCTGCCATGGATGGATGGGGGAGAGATCCCACCGCGACCCATGGGGGCCCTGCTTGAAAGGGCCGGGAGGCCCGCCGGGGAGGCATTGTAATAGGGAGGGCGCAGGACCGTCCGAGTTCTGCCGTTTTAGAGGGTTTTGCTCACAACAGGAAGAGGGAGGGTTCTGAGAGCTTCCACAAAGTGCCGGGCAGGAGGGGGGGTGGCCTTCAGCATGGCATATATTTTGTCCGCACAAGGCGACGTCCCCATACTCATGGGCCCAGTGTATCGCCACTTGACCATGCCAGGAGGGGGAGATTGTTACATCTCTAACCACTTCTCCCTGGGGCCCAAGCTCATAACAGGGAGAAGGGGGTTCACGCCATGCAGGAGGATGAGGCTCTCAGCATGTGTGGGTGTGTGTGCGGCTATCCTTACGAAGCAGTGTGACTGTGCTCGTGGGCTCATTGCCATGCAAGGTCTCTGTCTGAGAGGTAGAGAGTTCTGCTTTTGACAGTGAGTCCAGGCTGCGTGATAGCTACCCGGCTAGCCGCAGCTGGCTCATACAGTGTGAGAGAAAAGTGAGACAGTTGAAACTGACTCTGCAGAGACAGTTACAGCTGTGAAACATGCTGTTTTTGTTTTATTTCACAAACACGAAGTAAAGGCACACATTTCCACACAAAGAGTAATTGGTGTCCAACCAGGAACAACCTATGCCGGGCAGAGGAGCCGGCTGGGGCGGACGGCCCTCCTTCACCGGCCCTCCTTCACTGCCAGGAAGGAGGGCCGGTTTCTGAGCATAGCGAGTGTGTGAGTTGTCCACACGAGTCAATGTTATCGGACTCATGGAGTCATGTCACGCCATCTCACATGCGGAGAGAGAGTGTGCTGTTTGCAGTGATTCCAGTGCTGCTTGTTAGACGTCCGACTAACACGCAGCTGTCTCACACAGTGTAGAGAAATGTGAAAAAACAGTGGTTTACATCTTAAAACGGCTGTTTTGTGCAACACTAATGACATGCAGTTTACAAAAAACACATTTCACCCTCAGCGTTGCCTGCCGTGCGTAATGTGTGCAGAACACACGTGGTAACACTGTCACACACTTCTGGATGCTGGCAGAGAAAATGTGTGGCTGAAGCCGTGATTACACCCCAGACCACAGCCGGCCACCACCGGGGTTGATGAAAAAATGTGAGCCGAATGCCAGGTCTCACAGCTACTTATACACAGGGTAAGACCGTGGTTGAGGAAAACCTCTCTGACAAAGCTCTTCAGTGCTGCGCATGTGAGCGAACCAACTAGCGATAGCCTTAGAGGGCAAAGCCTATATGAAATAGAACTTTATTGTTGTTTTGTATCCTTACGTGGAGTTTATGTTGGCGTTTGTGTTGGATTCTGTGGTGCGCTGGGAGCCGGTTGTTTTATGGTTTTAGAGCGATGCATTTCGTTAGCTGAGATGTTGTTGCTGTAGTCAATAGAGGCTCGGGAGCACGGACAGGTCTACATCCCGACCCGGTGCCTTCACATTAGAAGGAGAATAGTGTCTGTTCCAAGCAACAGAGAAAACAGGCATGTACCTTATTTTAAGTGAGGTTAGAGCTTATTGACAGGCAGTAAAAATTTGATTCAAGTGGTTTCATTGAAAAACAGTCACTTTTTTAACTCAAGAACATCAGACTCTGACAGAGATACAATAATGTGAGAAGAAATGTTTTCTGCTAATATTTCTTTTTGTACCATGTTCATTACCCATCTTTCAATCAGAAACTGTTTTGCGACCCTTCTGCTGTTGTATGTTGGAAATGTACATTAGTAAGGAACTTGATCAGGCAGACCTGTCAAAAGTTTATTCAATTCATAATAGACAGGTTTTACACTTCACTGATTGCTTTAGATTCAGACCATGGTGGTGGAGACAGGAATTGGAACAATGAAAACTCCAGTGAGGGTTGTTTTTTTCAAGGCTGTGTTGTGGCACTATTAACCTGGGTTTTTGGAGAAACTCTCCCTATCAAAAGTGATTTTCTAGGGAGTCCATTTGGAAAAATAATCTATCCAACCTTTCCCACAGCCTCTTTGTCTTCAGTTAGAGATGACATATGAGTTTTCAAAAAATGTGAGGCCATGTTCAAGGACAGTCCAAGTGCACTTTCAAGGTGAAATGTGGCAATAAAAGGAAAAATAAATCACTCACACATTCCGTTGCTCTCCGTTCCGTTTGCCATCTGCTGGCTGTTTTCTCTTCATGAACTGAGAAAAACAGACAAAAGTATCGGCAGACAAAAAAACAGACATTAAAGGGTAACCTAGTACTGGTAAACCTGGACCATGTTTCCCATGTTTTTGTATTGCAGTAACTAATGACAAAACAAAACAATATTTTTTGAAATTGGTCCAGTATGGCACGAGCAGGCTGCAGTCAAACGCCCCATCAAAGTTCATCTACTAAAGTGCTTATTTTTTCCACTGACAGGCTCAAATAGTTAAATGATAAAACTTGTAATAGTGTCTGACAACATTATGGAAAGGATCCCTACAGAAGACCTTTTTTTAAACAGTAAGATCTTTTTTTGCTAACTATCAATGCCTTTAACACAAACGTAGCTAGCTCGCTGGTAGCGCTTCTGGTCGTATGAGATGCGCCTGGGTCTACCGCTGCCTCGATCATTAGTTTGTTTGTGTTATTGTGTGCCGATTTTTTTAACCCTTTAAAAGCCCTCTGATATTTGTTTGTATTTCTTGAAGTTATATTAGCACATTGTTGATCATATAATTTGCATTACCAATATTCTGTTAGTTCTTCTAGATATTGCTAAAATAAGAGCTTACCTATTAAAAATGCTTCACCCATATTAAAAGGTAAATTTAAAAAAGCTAAAAAATAAAATGTGTTCTATGTGCATGTAATGTACATGTAAAATGTTAACATTTCACACAGGTAGCTTCACATTTTAGGACATTAGCTGGAATAAGAAATATTTTGCTTCCCGCTGGTATCTTCCAACAACTCAAGGTCACATATTTGTTGTAAAAGCAGTGACCTTATGGGATTGCTTTTCTGAAATCCCCAAACCTATATTAGTGACGATTCAGTCAGAAATCAGAATATTTATTTATTTAGAATATTTAAAACATATATCAATAATAACCCTCAAGAACGCCATGATAAAATTGAGAGGAAATTTATTAGAATTAATAATTACGTAGTTATTTTTTCATTATGAAAGAAATCTACCGTTCAACTTTCCTTTTCAGGTAAACTCATTCATTTCAATAATTTAAGTCCTTGACACAAACATGAAAATTATAAAAAAACCACTATACATGTCAAGTGACCACAAACCTCATCGTTAACCTCATGTCGTATTTCAAGTTAAGTGGTTCAAGTCCCAGTTCAAGTCCGCTAAACTGCATGCACAAACTGAATGGATTCATTTTGTCCACCAACCTGCAGCTTGCAGCCGCAAAAGCATTGTGCCTTTAAATTTGTTATTCTCTCATCGTTCTTTTCTTCCTACATTGATCCTACATTGTTGTATTTTAGTGTGTTTTTGGTAGAAATTGTCAGACCTGCAGAGAACTGGTAATTGACTTTTCAGTCTTGCTTTATGACGCCGTTCATTGCATTTGGTGCCATAATGTAGTGTGATTCCCCCCCCCCCCCCTCAGTATATTGTAGTCAGTGACAGAGCTAATTATACAGCTATTACTACTTTTAAAAAGCACCTTTTGTCATATAACCTACATCTTACAATAATGAATTTCATGAACATAGGCTCTAAAGAATGAATACGACTCTAATGTCAGACTATATCACACACTACATCTCTATCTGCTATGCCTTGCAAACCACTTTGATGGTATTTTTAAGGGTCACGTCAAACATTTGAGGAGGAGGAAGTAAGAGAAAGTGAGAAGAGAGGTCCAAAATGTATAGCCTCAGGGGGTAGCCAAGAGGAAAACAATTTGTCATGCTGTCGTTCTCTTTGTCCTCCCCCCATTCTTTTTATATTCTGTCTTACTTTTTCACTCTTTGTTTGCCGTGTCATTTACTTTCAAAAACCCTATTGAATCAAGACAACATTAAATGTCAATAAACAAAAAAGCAGGGTTTCTCTGGGTCATCCTCCACAGCAAAAAAAGATTTGAATACCATTTTCTGCATTTCTTCATGCTTTTCTCATCTTCCCAGCGACTTAAAAGCAACACATTAAAGTCTTTTCAGATGGTAAGCGCCTGCATACTCGCTTGGATCTGTAAGGTCTCACTGCGCTCCTCATGTGAAAAGACAGGCAAGTAAATGCCAGGCACACTATGCGTGGTAACCATGGCTTCGGCTTCTGAATCTGTATCCCTGCCTGCCAGTTAAAACTATATGTAATATTGCTGGATACATCCAGTCTTGAGCCAATGCTCTGCCATGCGAAAGTCCTACTGTATATGTCTCGATTAGCCTGCATCACCAAACTAATTTGCAAATGTGTATTAGTCTAAAACCTCTCAGTCTATTTTCAATTTCTTTTGGATGTTATCAACAGACACAGACCAAAATGCTTCTGAAAGCAACTAGATAGACCTACTACAAATCAGAGCATCAAAATATGTCATGTAGTGCTGAGCGACACATACAGTTTTCAAGATTTCAAGAAAACAATGGCAGCCTCAAAATTCAGCTAAATATTTCACTAAAATGTCTTTCTGAAAACATCTGAGGGGGTAAATAGGCAATGCAGTAAGATAATCTTGAATCATATTTGATCAGGACTCCCTAGTTTGACAGTTTGATCTGAGTTTCATGAGCCTGGTGCATTGTGCTGGACGGACCTGAAGACTGGTTGCAGGTACAGACCTAAAACCAGAGTAGCGGAACGTGTGACTTTTCAAATCTGGTCCGGTGCAGCTCCTCTGTCAAGCATAGTATTAAACCGGCCACATATTAAATAAACAGTTGTGATTGGCCCAACCAGATCCAGGACAGGAGGAAATCTGTCTGAGTGGGAGAGGGGCTGACATTTGTCACGTTCACAGACTAGATCCGATAAGAAACGGCACTAAAAAGTTCTTTACATTTCACCTCTGTCAGCGGGTAGGCATGTGCTTGAGACGGGTATGAGCGCACAAGTTTCATTTTCCACTATCCGCTTTTTGCTTCTCTCATTGAAAAGGCATTACTAGACAGTTCAATTGTTCCCTATCTGCAAAGACCATTATGACTAAGATGGGTATTACGCTTAGTGTATACAAGACAGGTTAAAATCAAGGGCAACTGGACCAATTTCCCTTAATTTTACCCTTCCTTGGATAACTATGACCTGGATGACTGAGAACCTCCACAGACAGACAGAAGACTGGTAGAAAGTGCAGTGTCTTACTCTCAGCATCTTTAACTCTTAACTCTACTAGTCCAATGTCTAGCACTCTTTATTTTGAGGAGCACATTATTATTGTACCTTCTCACTGTAGCTCTGAATACAATTTTGTACTCCATCTTTTAACGTACGGCATTCAAACTGGTTGGGAGTGACGATACACTTAGTTCATGGGAGGAGATGATATACTATATTGGTTTCATAATAACAAGACAAGAGGTTTTTTTAACACTAATTTGCAGAAATCTTCAATACCGAAGCGGTGGGTCTGGGGGTCCTCAGAAAAATGAGCATTAAACACTTAATTTCCTGTATTCTCGTGAAATTTTCTGCAACAAATTCTGCAACAATTTATGGTGGAGATATCTTTATTTACGTGAAAGAAACAAAATTCAGTTCAAAATCTAAACTCTACCAGAATGTAATGCATTAAGGCTCTCAGGCATTGTGTTTTGCTTATAGATAAGTTTCTCATGTAGATCAACTTTTCTTATTTAATATCATCCCTGCTGAGTCATGATTTAGTCCGCACCCCACACCTTTTGTCATGTTCACAGGGAAAGAAAACTTGGCCTGTGTCAAGAACTTCTTAAAAGTTCCTTATTGGTGCAAGTTGTTAATGTTTTATAATATTTTTATAATCAGCAGCTTGTTTCTTCTATATATAAATTGCACTGCATGTTTTCTCATTTGATAATTAATATTTTTGTTGCAAGCTATTTTTCAAAATATTTTTAACAAATGCTTTCAAAAAGTCATGGGGACACCGATGCCGACACATTTTATCCTGTTGACGTCAGCTCTACATACATCCAGGTTGCTGCCTCTGGTCTCCAAAAGGAACAGTTAGTTTAGCTAACATTATTGGTTAATTACAGCAGACTAAGTTAGTCAATTGACAACATTACTGTTTCTGACAGCACATTAACTTTGGCTTTCTTTCGGCAGTCTTAACATCCTAACGTGTTCCGAACTCAGTAGATATAATGGGGTTGGCCATGACCAAAGATGGTAAAGACAAAAATGAATTTATGACAAACCGTGATCAATTCATCAAACTAGCTGTTTTTGGCAACGCTTAATTTTTAAATTAGTCTTTGGCAAAACTCTACCAGTAACGTTACCACTAACGTTACACATTAGTATCCCGGTGTAGGCTGGTTCCACATCAGCGTGGTGTAGTTGAGAAATGAGTGGCGTAAGAGCGTGTGATAATTGTCAATTGTTAAAGTCTCATGGTTAATGTGTGAGATTTGGCACTGATTTCCACTGTAGTTCTTAAGAATTATGTGGGTAAAAAGTATTTGCCTTTACTTAGTTTAATCTGAGCTGGAGATAATGACCAACTCACAGCCCTTACCCTTTCTGGCAAAGAACATTTATCTGGCTAGCCAAATTGGGCATAGCAGTAGTTCTGACAGGCAAAGTCAAGCTCAGTTCACAATCCCAGCACATCATCTGATAGCAGCCATCTTAAGCCAGCCAAATCAGCTGACAGCTCAGCTGATTAATCTCTTAGCATTCATTGGCAAATTCCATACAAGGCACCTTATTTAAGCGGCTGGAGCCTGCCTGTCCTTGCTGCTTCCTCTGCAACAGCTCATAACCCACCGCCACCCCAGCTCCACCTTTCAGGCCATAACTGATAGGGATGCATTATTATTATTCAATCCGTTTGGGCATATTTCAGTATCAGAATCATATTGGGAAATGTAATTTGGAAGAGAATTTAGCGGACAAGAATCAACCAATGCTAACACGCTGCTGTTGTCACGCTCTGGTAGTCATAGTGCTTCTCCTGGATCGAGCCACACAGACGCATTGCAGGCAGCCCAAGCCAAACAATATGACGTCAAGGTTCGGATGCGTTTCACCGTTTCAGAAGATAACAGCTCATTGCAAATGGCATCAGTCCTTCCTCCTGTCCTCCTTCCCTCTGTCTCTGCCGTGATCACGGCAGGTAAACTATGTGCCAATTTGAAGCTACATAGCACTCTAAGCTAAACAGTTCACTTACAGACAGCTTTCATTTAGCTTGTTGAACATCTAGCTAGTTGCCAAGCTGCCGTTAGCGCGGTGTGCTCTTATAACAGAGGATGAGAGACATGGACAGAGCAGATCAAATAACATCTTCTACATGTTGTGCTTGTTAAACAGATGCATCGATAAGTATTGTCTTTTACTAGGGAGGTTCTATTGCACATACTACAGTAATGAGGGTAGCTGTCGCCAACTTGAGTAGTTCAGACTTACCTTCCCTTCACCGTCTCTACCTCAGCCTATCTCTGCGGTGGCCACTGTGTGTGGGTGTACGCCCATATGTGTGTGTTTGTGTACAGAGGCGACACAGGCTGTGTTCAAAACGGAAGGCAGGTGCCTCGCTGCCTCGATACCGTAACAGACAGCTGCCTCAGAAGGCATCACTTTCAAGTGAAGGCAGCTCTGTTTACATCAGTTTCGAAAAGCCTTCTAGGGCAGCACTTACGGCAACGTGCGACGTCAGCACGCCGTCTAGCAGACCATCTGTATGTGAAACCAAAAGTCAACATTGATTTTCTTAAACTTGTGTAAAATAATAAATGTAACGTATTTAACTTGGGCCTAATTTGGGTTAATTAGGTCATGCTCCATTAATGCCAACCTGCACCTACCTGCCAAAAGCAAGATGCAAGACAAACTGCTCTGACCTGTAGATACATTTAACATTCAATTAAAAGAGAAAACACATAGGAGTAGCGGATCTGTAAAGAGCAGTTTATAAAAGATGCATTTAAATTTTTTCATAGCTCTTAACACATGATTTTTGGCAGTGGACAAGGAACTGTCTTCATTAGATTTTGAGCTTGTCGTTTTATTACAAAAGATTTATCCTTAGTGTTTGATTCAAGCATCTGAGTGTGTGTTTGTGATGTGCAAGCTTGCACAACAGTGTTCCTTTGAAACTGGTTTAATATCAAGCCTTCCCTGTAGTGTTCGGATTCTTTCAGTGCTTTGTTTGAACAGTGTGGTGTAGAAATCCACTGTGGCCGTCTCTCAGCTAGAAAGGAGCGGAGAGTGGGAGAGAGGGCAAGGCTTGAACAGAGAGACAATAAGAGAGCGTTATTAGGAGTGTGTTTGTCTAAAGATATGTCGACACACACTGTGATGAGCTAAGCAAAGGCCACAGTGTGAGATAACCAATAACCAGAGACAGACCAAATATTTAGTGGTGAATATCATCTTAGCTGAAATGTTGGACAAGATTTAACAGAGCTGCCAGTGATCATTTGAAATGATGTGATGGCCGTATGAAATTCAAGATCGAAAATGTAAACATGACAGTTCTTATTTTCTAACAGGAAACATTACCATGTTAAACTAGATGTAGTAAACAGAAGCCCTGGTTCAATACAAAACTGTCCTTTTCATTAAATGCAATTAAATAAGATTTTACATTGACACAGTGTTTACCATACGTTCACTTATTACAATATCAACGCTGACCGCCACATTATTTTTTTACTAGGCCTATTTAACATCGTATTTGATTGCAGAGCTGCAGGCAGCAGCACATCCCCTCGCTTGTCCCTCTCTCTCTCTCTCTCTCTCTCTCTCTCTCTCCCTCTCCCTCATGAACACAGCTGCAAATCTGTCCAACACACCGCTGTCAATGTCGGAGACCCAGCTTTAAAAAAGTTATTAGCAAGCATGTAAGGAGCCTAGCTAATAAGGAGAGCTAAGTTAATGTTAGAATACAGCTTGGTTTTCGAGGCTAACACGCTGTAAATACAGTAGCTGTTAGTCAGGGTCGACTAGGTTGTGATCAGACTGAAATTCGCTTTGTGTGAACAAATGCATCTCCCTTATTCATCTGAATAAGGCCTAACCACTGACATAGCGAGGGTGCTATGCAAACGGCTAAGGCAAAAACAAAAAAACTAAAACACTGGGTGGCAAAAAAAAATTAACCTGGCTCAACTTTCGCCACAATGTGAACATATTTTCTAAATACAATCCTACAACTATGTAGCTGTAAGAGGCAGCAAGTGTGTGTCTGTCTGTGTGTTGTTCTGCTGGCTCAGAGCTGACTCAGCAAATGATCATCTCTATAGGGCCTAGTTCAAAACACACACACCTGGTTACAAACACTGATAAACATGTATGTACACAGTGAAACACATGTTGACAACATTTCATCTGATGTCAGGATGAAGAAGAGAAATGAAGGCAGCTATTCCAATTCCATATAATATGGCAAATTAGACAAAGTTTAGACAAATTCAGAGAGATGGAAAGAGGAGAGGTTGTAGATGAGGTACCGTATGGGACTGGAATTCACTGACTACATGATGATGATAGATGAATTTTAGATTCTGTATGTGTCAACTCAGCGAGTTGCAGTTGCAGCACAGCTGGGCTTCAGTAATATTTAATTTCTTCCTCTTTTGGAAATCTATAATCCATACCTCTCTCTCACTCTTTCTCTGCCCCCCTCCCCTTCTAATATCGTATTCCTTTTGCCATCTCTGTCTTTCTTCCTCTGTCTCCATAATTTCTAAGCTCTGTATCCCATATTTTTCACTGCTGATGTAATAAAGGAGTTTTGCTTACTCCGCATTTCTATTTGAGGGACTCAGAGAAAATCTGTACCCCAAAATTGTAATAGATTTAGACAGCTCAACAAATGCCAAAGGGGTTCCATTATTTTAAAGGTAATGATATACTAGTGGCTGAAGACCAGCTTTTTGAAAATCATACAGTACATTTTTAAAAAACAAATAATTTTCAAGAATGAATATTTTATTCTATCCAACTCTCAAAAGCTGACTTTGTTTTGATGGAAGTATCTTATATATCTTATTTTGATAGGAAAAAGTGACTTTAAGAAGTGTGGAGGTGTGTTACTGTACTGACTGTAATATGACAACAATATAAATAGCCTCGCACAACCAACATTTTGACTCATTTTTGGTCTGACAAGGTGCAATTTGCATTTTCAGTGGGCGTAGACCAAAATTACTTGTGAGTGATTGGATCAGCTTTTAACCAGCCAACAGATAAATAACAGCTGCTTTCCTTTGGTGAAATGTCGACTTGAACTCCGTCTACACCTGGTTCGACTGAAGCATCTCTCTCTGCATTGCGCTGTATTCCAAATACAAACACTTGAAAACTGTTTTTAAACTTTATTAAGGTGAAAGAGGTTAAGCAGTAGCACAATCATGCTCAATTTAGATCTTCTTTTGATCATTATGTCATTGTTTTTTTGTCAATGTCTTTTGGGTTTGAGCCATCCAAGAAATCAAAACTTTTACTTGCTGATATCACAAACATCTGTCTCTCTAATTCATTTTTTATAACTATATCTACAATTACCACCAATATATTGAAGGAGTTCTGCACAAAAGAGGTTGGCCAGCATGGATAACCACATGCTTTTATATAAAAGAAACAAAGTAAAACAAGACGAATCCTAAATAAAATGCACTGAACTAAAGAACAGAGGGTTTTGTGTGCATATGTGTTTGTGTGTGTGCACACGCATGCGTACGCGCGTGTTTGGGTGCATGTCAGAAATAATGTGCGTCTGTTTGTGTCTTTGTTATGCCATCTTTTCGCATGCACGAGCATGAAGACAAAAGAAAACATGTGAAGCAGCTGATTTAAGGTTCACTTGTACACTGTTACTCTATGTTATGCCCAGTTAAGATACATTACTGTAGAGAAAGAGAAGTTGCTTAGGCGTTCTACTTGTAGCTTGCAGTGTTGTTATAGATTACCCAGGCTTTGGAAGAACTATGGTTCCATTTAGGGTTGGGTATCGTTTAAAGTTTTACGATTCCAGCACCAAAACCAGTACCCTTTAAGTGATACAGATACCAATAGAGTACTTCTTTTGATACCTTGTGTAAAATACCACCTGCCATAGTAGTTGTGGTGATGAGTAGCAAGGTGATCTATGTTCTATTTTTTCTTTTTTCAAATAACTGTTACGTAAAAATATTGGGAAATTGTATCAGATCGCTCCTCATACTAATTAGGTCCTCCTCACGGGCAGTAGCCTATCATACAGGGAATGTGATGAGGAGTGAAATAGTTTAGTGACCAAATGAGTTGCGGGAAACAAATTAATGTAACAATTTAAAGTTTGTTGAAAGTAAAAAATGGAGAATTATTTTGTTTCAATCAATAAACTCTCTGATCTCTGCCAGTGCCTTTTCCTTAGTAGTGAGTTTCAAACCCCCCAAAAGATGACAGTAAGAAGTAGAAAATGAGTAAAGAGTTTGTTTAAACAAGTCACTAAACTACACGAAAGAGTCTAATGAAGCAAACAGAGGAAAAGAGAGGTTGCACATCCAGCCGATCAAACCAACTATATCTGATGCAGCCACAGCTGCAGCCAGAGGCTCCGTGAGTAATATCAGCTGGTCGCTGCTGCGCCACAAAAGTGTTTAATTGATAAGATAGAAGGCAGTGATCGATCGGTGACAACTGATGCGATCTGCAAATAAAACTGTACAGAGAACTGTTAAAGGATAGCAGAAGATGAAACCAATGGAAAGCCAAGCTTGTGGTGGTAAACTTGTAACATTGACAAACATGCCCAGACTGCAGACGAAAGTAGAGGGGCTTTGAAAATCACGCATGGACTCGGCGCATGCATACAGTTTATGGTGCAGGCACATAAGGAAAAAAGAAGCATGACCTACTCTTTCTTTATGTGTGTTTCTTGCATGGCTGGCTGCAAGCAAAACCATACAAAGAGTCATTTTTTGCCACGATCTGGCTAAGAAAAGTATCCAATGAAGTACTAGTTTGACTGGAGACGTTTCAATACTACTTAATGCTGGGCTATTTCGGTCAATACCTTAAAGGTATCAGGTAGCGATACCCATCCCTTGTTCCACTGCAGTCTTGTAGGTGTAGTGTCTGCTTGTAGGGATTGGTGGAAGCTTATTCTCTTCGACGCTAAGCCACTTAGTTGCTCTGGTTGCTAGTTAAAGTTAGATAGCAGACTTTGTGTCATAGCCGCTGACTAACCAAGCTGGTTTGCAGTGGTCTTAGATAGGCTCTCACGTCACTGCCATACGAAAAAGAGTTTGGTTCTTCTGAATGTCTGCTCCGAACAGGACACACTGTTGCTGCTGCTGTTGGCAGCTACAGAGAGAAAAGAGAGAGCAGAATGTGGGCTGAGCTTTCGTTGAACCCACGCAGAAAGGCCGGGGTTTGAATCCACAACCTTCTTGCTGTGAGGCAACAGTGCTAACCACTGCAGCACTGTGCCGCCGTTACTTACTTACTTACATAACAATTCTAATGTTTTCATGTTTTGGGGCGGCTCTGGCTCCGGAGGTGGAGCGTTGCCCATTCCTCTTTTGATTAGTGCATGTTGAATATCTTGGGTAAGATACTGAACCCCAAATTGCTTCTGTGAATGTTAATTTCTGTTTCTGATGAGCAGTTGGCACCTTAATAACCCTTTGAACTCTGCAATACAAATGGTCCGCCAGTGCCTACTCTGGTATTTTTGCCTATTGTAAAGTCATTTCTTGCAGTATCTTCAAATGCTTTATAACTATAAAATCTGTTCAACCTCTTCAAAGGGTTAACCTCTGCCATCAGTGCATGAATGTGTGTAAATTGGTGGATGTGACACAGTGTAAAAGCAATTCGAGTTATTAGAACACTAGAAAGGAGGATGTATGTATACGTAAGGACCATTTATCTTTTACTTATGCAGCTGAATGTAGACAAAATAAGAAGTGGTAATTGGCACATCAAACACACCCCGCACTGGACTGAAAGCCCCCTCCCCTATATCCATGGCAAGACAGTAGAAGAGCTTCAAATGTCTTGGAATCATCATAGACAATAAACTCATTTTTGATCAGCACGTCTATCTATCCATCGAACTCAGATCACTGTCTGTTGACCCCCCACCTCCTGTTGTTGCTTCACAATAGCACAATTCAGCCCATCCTGCTGTTCCCCATTCTACAATGTCAACCACCACCAACAGAAACTTATTTTCACTCCAAAATCATCTGCCTTACTAGACCCGAACCGTAAGCTATATAAGCTGGGGAAAAAGACCCGCCCACTGGGAATATTCCAGATCTTCCCGATGGTCAGTCCACACCTGCTCTTCTGTTCTCTGCCGTGTCCTTTTCTGTCATTTGCCCATGTTTTGTTTTAGATGTCACAAACAGAGAGAGGCAGAGACGACTGGGGAGGGGGGAAAAAGGTGGTGATTTCTCAATACCAGCAGAGCACTGAAGTGCAATCAAAAGCCTTGTCTTCTCTGCACCACACTGTGTGTGCATGTGCAAAGTGAAACTCCATTAGTGAGAACCGCTGTCAGGTCACCACAGAAGGTGCCTGTCAACCACAGAATAGGACAGTAGAGAATAGACTAACTTTGCAAATATTATAACCAAATACTGTTATCCTGTGATGCATGACTGCACTTCTGAAATTCATTGAAAATGCTTCATGAAATAATAGAGTTGCAAACTGTGAAGGGCCTGCTGGTTCTGAAATTCTGTAATCCCAGTACCATTTTTAAGTGAATGGGCATAAAATAAAATGAATGCTCTGAATGAATGATCTATTTACAGGGTCAAAATACATACTGTAAATGCCTTTGCATCTGGCTGGATGAAAAATCTATATTTAGCCTATATTTTAAAACCGAACAGAAGCACCTTCAGCCTGTGAAAGCTAATATCCTCTTCTAGACTAGAATAAAAATACTAGCAGTAGTTGTCCCGTTCTTATCACGAGCACACTCTTCTTTTATTTCGTTTTGCTCGGAAACACACACACACACACACACACTAAGATCACCTGTGATAACTATCACCAAAAAGCAGATACTTTCAGGTAATCAAGACAGTAATCAGTAATAACAGATAATCTGCCTGAAGCTCCTTGTGCTCCTCTACCTTTCAAGATAAAACAGGTTATCAACAAAATTAACTAGTAGGTTTCTCTGCTGCTCATCTAATTGAACCAGGAAGTTCATCTGTAAACTGTGAGGGACTTTGGTGTTTGGCTTCTTTTTCTCTTCAAAATAAGTTTGGCTAACCTGCAATTCTTTCACAACCTGGCTGATCATCTAACTGCCTAACCTATGAAAATAAAATTCAATTTGAGACAAACCAGAGTTCTTTAAAGAAGAAATTCTTTTAACTACTGCTCATGTGCTCTTGAACTAAGCAGTGGCACCCCTTCTACCTCCCATTATAACCCGTACATAACAATGCGTGTGTGTGTGCACGCTAAGCAGCAGGAATGTCTTCACTTTTTCCTCCCGTGTCATAAATAAACATTTGTTCTGACTGCAGACTTAAAGGCAGGGTAGGCAAGTAGTTTCTAAAACACTTTGTCATATTTGTTGAAACTGTCTTTATACACCAATGCATATTAAAAAGTTAGGTGGCCTGAAAAAGAGAGTATAAAAACCAGGTGTCTGTAGTCCTCTCAGGGCTGCAGTAAACACAGACACTCGTTCCATCCGGACTGCAATGATTGGCTGGGGCTGCTACAGGAGTTGCCCACATGTGCGCACCCGGTCAGCTCTCTCAGAACTGACGACGCGAAGCGGTCAGACCGGACGTAATATCTGCGTGGCTTTTCAACGATGGTGACAACTGAGGGACCCCAAGGGACTGAAAAGTTACACCGTGGTCGCTTTATTTTGGCGGGACAGGTAATCTGGTAATTTGTTACTTTCATCGCTAGCCAATGTAGCTACATACTTAGCATTCAGCTAAGGGTAGCTACCAGTGCCGGCTGGTGTAGCAAGCCAGAGTAGAGATGATGAATTATCTGTAGCTGCAGCTGAGTTGGAAAACACGCTGACATTAAGTAAGACAATGTAGGTGAAGACTGTGCTGGATTAGTTATTCACCACCTAGGGTTATTGTTATACTGTGTTTACACATATCTTTACCTTGTATCTAATCTGTTTGTGTGTTTAATATTATTGTGTCTGTAAGCGTTGTTTGACTGAATGTTAGTCTTTTACAAATGTGGTAATGTAGCTGTATGCTTTTGTAGTTAATGAGAGACATTTCAATGTTAGTGTACATAAACAACGTATTTGTGTTTCTGGTCTATAAGCTTATTGACTGAATTGAATTTATTTCAGGATAACCCCTTGAGATGTATCATCTCATTTTCAAGGGGGTTCTACAGCATATATGTATATACAGACACAAAATTTAACCACACAGTACATATACAAAAACATAAACATAATACAAACACAGACATATATACAAAACAATAACTCGCTCACCTGCCCTTACCCCCACAATTAACATAGCACACATATTAAAGTATACTGACAAATAATCAGCCGAGTGCATTAAACAACTAATTCGTCATTTATCAATATGCCTTATGACAAAATGTAACATGCAGGATAACGTTACGTCTCACATAGAAATGTCCAAAGAAAATCAAGATAAAGAAAATGAAGACATACATACTAATACATATTTTCTAATAACAAGAATATGTAGTTTTAAGAAATGAAAAAAGTGACGATTTGAATGAGCCAAATGTGGAAATAGATCTCAAGAAAAGAGGAAGGTTATTCCAGTCTTGAGGGGCCTTTGTATTGAAATGCTCTCCTACCAGCTACAGAAAATGACCTTGGTACCATAAAAAATGTTGGAGGTGTCTAAGTGAGTATGTCGAGCAATAAGGTATTAAGTGCTGTTTAAGGTATGCAGGACAATTGAAATAAACACATTTAAAGATAAACAGAATCCAGTGGTAATAGTGAGTCATACATAACACAATGATGAGTTTTAAATGGAGAGTTCAGTATAAATATTATATTATTATTATATAGTTTGACATTGTATATAGCTAAACAGCTAAAAACCTACAATGTGAAAAATCTTCTACTGAAATTGGTGCTGTTATGCCATTATTTATTTTACCAGTAGTAAAACATACTGTATGTTTTATTTCTACTGTGCCTTCGGGTCACCTGTACATTTGGAGTCTTCCAACACCCTGTGTCCACAGTCCAGCCAGGAGAAAAGCTGATGACACAATTCAGTATGTTGCATTTTTTCACTCCTATGCATTTTACTCAATACATTTGAGTGATGAGTCAAAAATATTTAACAGTATGAAGAATACATACATAGATGGTGCTGATTTATTGTTTTGATAAATAAATTACTGTATAAGAGAACAATGTCAGGTATTGCAAACTTTTCACTAAGCTGATACTCCTTTCTGGATTATCAGGTACGGCAAGGTGTACAACAAAGTCCAGGAAGTGGAGCTTGTACTCACTGAAAGTGGAGAAGGACTACAGTTTCATCGCCATCCTCCTCCTCCAATGGAAGTCTGCCTAGAAGCAGAACCAGGAGACCTGATGATCCCCGTCAACATGGGGTTCAGTCAGGTGTCCCTGCAGGTGTCCCTGCCCTGTTGCTAGATACAGCAAAACGTACAACAAAAAGTAACGTGTTTGGTTTTGAAATGTGGTAATAATGTCAGAGAGGTGATTGTGATATCTTAAATCATCTCCACAGCAGTGATACAATGCTACATGCAAAGTCTTATTTTTATTGATGTTTAAAAATTATCTATTTGTGATATTGGTTGCAGTTTTAGTAGTATATAATAACAATAAACAAGTGTTATACCACATTTGGATGTCATTATTGGAGACATTTTTTTAATGCTGCAAGTGTAAAGAAAAGACATCTATCATTTTTAATGTTTTATTTAAAAAAAAAAAAAATGAAAATATTATCCAGAACAGGGAAAATATACTTTGTACTGTCTCTAACCTCCTGGGAATGAAACAAAAGCTATGTACACACACACACAGTGGAGGGAATTATTAGTGTAGCAGTTAGTGACATTACATCTTCCACCCTGCTAGGATTAAACCTCTGTATTGTCCTGGTGGATCAGGAGAACAGTTGAATATCTTCCAGAAACAGCAACTCAGTATCACGACTTTGTGACCAAGTGCTCCACACTGCCACACTACAAACTGTATGCTGCCCCTCTGAACTGTCCGTTACTCTGTCCTGGGTCAGGAAGATCAGCCATGTGTGGTGCATGGAAACACTGTAGTCTAGATCTTGTCCACAGTCCTCCGAGTCTGGCCTGTAAAGGAATATATAGTTGTTAGAACCCCAAATTGGAAAGATTGGTGTAACAGGACAGAACATTCATCAACATGGTCAGATATTTTTCTTGAACAGTGGTTTGTTGTTCTCCTACAGGACTTCAGTGTCTACATTACACACCAGATCAATGTACATAACACAGACGAGCCAATGGCTGAAGCAGATCTGTCGTTAGTTGTGGTGTAATCAGTAAACAATAAAAACGTAATAACAACAGTGATGGATTACATTTATATAGCACTTTATTTTTGAC
Organism: Micropterus dolomieu; assembly: GCF_021292245.1. Taxonomy (NCBI): domain Eukaryota; kingdom Metazoa; phylum Chordata; class Actinopteri; order Centrarchiformes; family Centrarchidae; genus Micropterus; species Micropterus dolomieu. Next base: position 31,543,059 of record NC_060153.1, read on the forward strand.
ACCCAACGGGCTTAGGGGGAAACACCAGAGACACTTTGAGACAAGTACACTGGGAGATAATAGACTAATATTAAAATATATATGTATTGATATACCTGTTCATGTGCCGTTGTTGGAGTGTGAAGCTTGACGCAGGTCCTAGAATGTGCTGCTTAGCTTAGCTGCTTAGAGACAACAATGCTGTCACCGTGGAAGCTCTGACATGCAAAACAACGCACATGTTATGAGTCTAACACGAAATCCATGTTCGTGTATAACTGATGGTAACGGGAAAATGTGCATCAGCCTGTTTTTAGCTTTGCCCAATGTTACCTCAGCAGTTCACCAACAGTAACAAGCTCACCAACAGTTAGCTAGCCAGCTTGTTACTGAATCAAAGTCAGTCTTTTTAAACCTCCCCAATATTAACATGTTAACTTGATAGTGAGTACTAACAGCCAGGTTAGTTGTTTATTTTCATAATAATTTTCTAGCATTCACAAGTTTTGGGGCGTGGCTTTGGAAAGACCCCAGAAGGGAGGGGGTGGGAGGTTCTCAGTTGGATACTTTCAAAATCCAGCAGTTTCTTGCTAGTTTCTCAAATGTACCTACCCTGCCTTTAGCAGCTTGTAATATGTAATACACCCTATGACTGTTTATTGGTGTATATGAAAATGCTCAATATCAGGCAGCGTGCCTCTGCACAAAAGGAGCCTGTTTAACAAGCCGTCGTACTGTCGCTGTCTTCTCTTTCTCTTTCTCTCCAACCCCCTTTTCCAAAAACCCAGAGCTACTGCTCTGTTTGCTGAGCAAAGGCAGGACGGCATACTCCTCTCTGACTCTTTATTTTTCTCATTCTGTAATCGTTTGCTAAGCAAAGATGACGATATCCTCTCTGCTCATTGCCTCTAATCTCCCTTTCCTTTATTTCAGTAGTAGTACTTTCTTTCTCTGCCCTCTCATATATGTATATTAACCATATATGCTTTCACATCTTGTCTCACTTTTTAAGTTGACATCATTCAAGAGTTTGGCGATTTAAAAAAAAAAAAGAAAAGAAAAGGACATCATACTTTGTGGTTTACAATTCAAATGTTAGGGTCAGCTAAGGTCCGGGTCCTCCCTAAAAGTGCTTTCAGACAACAAGCTGTTACCACTGCAGCTGCCGCCCCCTGACAGTGTTCTTTTTTATTAATGAGGAAGCCCAGTGACCTCAGATTCTACCAGTGACCTACATGTTTCTGCTTTCATCCTACTCTAATCTCATCTTTCATAGAAACTTACAGTGAGGCCATAGAGGGAATGATTAGCAGTATGACATGGTTAATAGAGAAAATTTAACTACCTAGTATCATAAACATTGTTTATTGGCCCAACATGGACAATGAAAACTTAGTAACTCAGTACTTAGAGTCTGAAACACAGACAGGACGCATCAGTATTTTTCTGACCTCTATCCTGAAGGCAGACACTTTATATCCTTTGCCCAACACAAGTCTGTCTAAGTGGATTCACATAGGTTCAATACATGTCCTGTTTCAAACGACAAAAGGCTAAATGAATCCCGAGCTTTCATGGGTAAGACAATTTACCCTTCACTGTTACCGAGTGTGCTATTGTAATGACACATGAGCAAAAGATGGAAAGCGGCTGAGATTCTAGAGTATGCTCACAGCATGTTTCATCATCGAGATGGTACTGAGTAGGTGATGATGGATGGTTTCAGGTGTCGGGGTTTCTCCAGAGATGACCCGTAGGATTGAGGCCAAACAGTTCAATCTTGGTTTCATCAGAGCAGAGAATCTTGTCTCTCACAGTCTGCGAGGTGTTTTTTTTGCAAACTCCAAGATGGCTGTCATGTATTACACTGAGGAGAGGCATCAGTCAGGCCACTCTGCCATTCAGCCCAGATCAGTGGAGGGTTGCAGCGATGGCTGTACTTCTTGAAGGTTCTCTCAGGAGAGTAACCATCTACTTCTTGGTCATGCTGATTTTAGCTGATTTTAGGGGGGGACGGGACTAAAATGCTGGACCCCACAATTTTAAAGAGCTTCAGGGTCACGACTTGTTAGATTTCAGGTTAGAATTAGGTCAGGGTCCCCACGAAGACAGTGCCACAATGCAGAATGTTTGTGTGTGTGTGTGTGTGTGTGTGTGTGTGTGTGTGTGTGTATGCATGATGTAGCTCTAATGTGGTAGATGTGGTTGAGGTCAAGAATCAGGACACACTGGGAGTGTGTGCGTGTGTGTGTGAGTGAGAGGTGAATGACCACTCTGCAGGAAACTGCTATGCTCCACTGCATGCATGTGTGAGGAGTCACTAACCTCTCCACAGGGTGTGTGTGCATGCGCATGTCATCGGAGGAAACAAAGAATGAGGTAGTGGGAATTCAAACGGGTTTCAAGCAAATTTCAGTTGGTTTCTTGTTGTTGAAACCTTCTTGAAATCTAATCAGCTTATATTTGGTGTCAAAATTGTTGTACCTGTCTTGGCTTCCTTCATACGGTTCAACAGAGTTGATTTTTTTTGAAAAACAAAGCTTAGCTGTGAACTGTCCTTGTAACAGACAGAGCAAAATAGTTTGTCAATCTTGAGATGTCAATGATGATGAGATGGAGACTGATTCTGTTGCTCCATTAATATATCAATATTTTTGGAATACAAAATGCTTTAATTATCCATGTAGCACTTCATATTCCATTCATATGACAACTTAACACTTTTGAAATATTGGGGTGAAACTTTTGGAGAGCCCTGGGCAAGAAATGGCAGAGACACCTGAGAATAAAAGGACACAGAGCACATGCAGGGAGCATTTTACATCTAGCTAGAAATCTAATTAGCAGCTAGCTTTCCTGACACAAAAATGATAAAATGTAAAATGAAAATAATAGACTTTACAGAATTGGAGATTCTGTTACTGTTTAACAGACCAGTAAGATAAGAAACTGAGGATGTTGACCTAAGCTGCACAGCTACATGGAGTAGAAATGAAAGCTACTAAATTTCATCTCATAATGACATTGTCATGCACATTTGCTAAACTTAGTGCAGGACTCAATCATTATGTCAGTACTGAAACTAATCAAGGCCTACTTTACTTTGGCTGTTTTGTTAAAATTTTCATTTGCCTTTGTTTTAGCAGTATTTAAAAGTTACATCCTGCACGACTTACAGCTGCACATGAACTTTCATTTAAAAGGCGTATCTCAAAACATTATAATATTATGGAATAGTTCACATTCTTCCGTAATTTAATTTTAAAAGTGAAACTTATCAGATAGGCTCAGCGCAACAGCCGACAAACGGAGGCGTGAACCCAAAATGCAGACCCTAGCAGGGAAGGATAAGTTTGCAGGTTTATTTAAATGATAACAGTCAATTTACAAGGTGTCACAGCAGATGTAGGGTGAGCAGGTTGGAGGACCCAAAGTCAGAACACAGGGCAGGATCAGTTCAAAAGGTTTATTAACAAACTTAAGGCTAACACACTTACAATAAGTGGCTGAGTCCAGGTAATCCAAAATAAACACAGTCCAAGCAAACAAGTCAATCCAACAGAAAATCCAGAAACAGGTATAATCCAGAATCTGCAGAACAACAGGGTACAGGCGGGAAGCAGGCAGGGCATGAGAAGCTACAACCACAACCATCTGTCAAAATCTGCGTTAGTGAGCACTGCTCCTTTGCTGAGATAATCCATCCATCCATCCAGATGTGGCATATCAAGATGCTGATCAGACAGCATGGATATTGCACAGGTGTGCCTTAGGCTGGCCACAATAAAAGGCCACTCGAAAATGTGACAAAAATGCAGCAAAGGAGAAGTGCTCACTACACAGATTTTTGACAGATTTGTGAACTATATTTAAGAGCAATAGGCCTTTTGTGTACGTAGAGAAAGTCTTAGATCTTTGAGTTCAGCTCATGATGAATGGGGGCAAAAACAAAAGGGTTGCGTTTTTGTTCAGTGTAGATGCATTACACATAAAGTGAAAGATTTCAGGCCTTTTGTTGTTTTAATCTTGATGATTACAGCTTACAGATAATGGAAATCAAAACCCAGTCTATCAAAATATGTTTTGGAATAAAGAATTTATAATACAGAAATGTCACCATGAGAAGAGCTCTAATCAACTAATGGCTGCAAAGGTTTCCTGAGCCTTTAATCTCTCAGGCTGGTTCTGGTGCTCACAATTAACTTTCCCACCATATTCTGAGTTTTTGCAATGCACCTGTACATTGCTCATGCGGGGTATATAATCTGCTATTGGCAGACTAAATGAACTGGTTTAGGATTGGGATCGACACCTCTCAATTATGATTACCTTAATGATAGGACTGAAACTCACAGAGATCACTATCACTCACTGATATTCACTGTTTAAATGCCATTCTTACTAAGGAACAAGCTAAAGGAAGGCCTGCAAAAGACATGCCGCACACCCCCAACTCCACAGCAACGTCACAGACTTCTGCCTAACATCATTCCTTAGCTCCTCCATGAGACCTTGTGGTCACATTTTGGTATTTTGGGGCCAGAACACCACTGAGTGTGCCAGCTTTTGGCCAGCATTTGTCCCAGATTGACTACCTGGAAATGTAGTCAGATTCCTAAATCAACTTGGGAATGACATTATAAATCATTGTCAATTCTTTCTCGGCAGGTTGATCATGATGTACTTTCTCACCAGACAATTGGTAAATGAAAAGGTGATGCTCAGTACAAGCCCAGTCTCTCATTGTCAATCAGGGGGGGGTTGTTGTATGTTGTCGGTGAGGGGACTCAAGAGGAGCAGACGGCATGTGGAGACAGGAAATTAGGTTCCAGTGTGTAAGGGCTGAGTTCATGATCTGTGAATGAACAAAGACAGAAGAGAGTAGGTCAGTCGAGAGGAAAAAAGCAGGTGAGGTGTGGGGGGGGGGTTCCACATGTTGCACACATCAGTTTTTGGTGTGTTTGTTTCTGCATTGTTGAGGTGCTCACACACAGTATTTGGTGCTGTCCAACTTTGGAATTGATATGTTGCCAATAAATCTGTACATGTATGATAATGAAACTGCATTATTTTTATATCTGGGCTTGGAAAAACCAGAGTGTTTGAAACTTGTTGTACTAGTGTGGAATCTCACAGCAAAAATATCTAGCAGTGATTCTTTTCTTTCATATTATATTAGCCCTTTCATTCTTTCCCATCTTGTCATGCATGCTGTCTCGTTCTCTGTACCTTCTCCCCATTTCTACTTCTTATTTCTTCAGGGCCATTGAAAAGACACACAACATCAGTTCAAAAGTGAATCAAAAAGGGTACAAAAGAGAATCAAGTGTGATTCTTCATGGCTGTATGTGTTAGAAGCATTCTAAGACTTCAGCAGGGGTTGCTGATTGTTAGTGAGTGAAACTAAGTAAACAACTCGCACACCCACACCCGAGATTTCTTTATTCCACAGTAAACACAGGAAGACTAAAAGTCTATATTTTTGTTGGTGTCTGAATGTCCTCCTACTTAACTTAATTGGCTCATTTTCCACAGTCTTGCACTAGCTCTGCAGCTTGACCTGATGTTTGGTTAATTAGCCGCACAGGTAACACTTGCTACATTATTTTATTTCATGCTAAATGGAGTTTGTGCGAATTTCAAACCTATGCCACACTACTCTACCTTTGTATTAGTTATTACACCTTGCTAAAAATACAATACAAAGAAATGGCCAGTTGTTTCCTTACATATGGTGTTTTGCTGCGGTGCTGCTGACTTGTTTGACACGACGCAGAGCAAAGATAGTGAGGGAGTGGCATGTGCTGGTGGAAGGAGAAAGCACTGTGTTGATTTTGATTTCTTGTTTGTGTTTTTTTAGTGGTCAGGCTTGCTTACGCAGGGTTCACGAAGAACGTGACTCCAACTCTGACATTTTATTGTATTGCATTTTAGATTATCATTGTGTTTTAACATTTGACATGGTAGGTAAGGAATATATGGACGTGGCTGGTTTATGTTAAAGTGTACGTGTGGGGGGGGTTTTGGAATGGGCAAAGTTATTCGGGGGGAACAAGTCAGCTTTCTTTCACCTCTAGGGGAGACATTCCCCGCTGATATTACACTAATGTTACAGAGCATTAGTAATCATGAAACAATGTGTGAGACAGACGGAAGAGTCTTTCTGTGTCCACATCAGACATGTAGTGAAGGAGCACATCACAGCAGAACACCAATAGCTGAGTCCCCAGTCAGTCGATTCACATGACTTTGACTCGCATCTTGAATCCAGTGACTTTAGACTAGACTTGACTTTACCATGACTTCACTCGAACCTTTTCACTTGGAATGACTTAAAATCCTCCCGAAGCCAAATGACTGAACATTTAAAAAACTGCTTTATAAAAAGTGAGCAGTTAACTTTTCATATTTTTGACAATGGACATACTTGCTGTTGTGCAAAAAGGAGAGAAAGGAGCATTTGAAATTGCACATTATCTCATTTAATTAAATACAGACTTCTAATTGTTATATTTGCCAGTTTAAAGAGGCCATATTCTGCTTTTTGGCTTTTTCCCTCTCCTTATTGAGTTATATAGGCGACAAAAGCAAAATACGCGTCATAATGCTCGCCATGCGGCTAGACCGACATGCCCTCAAAAACACCATGGAAAAACACAGAGCTGCAGCACACACCTTTCCTCTCCCTTCCAAATGTCAATTGTCAATGGACATATCGTTGTTACTGTGATGTAGAGACAGAGCTCGGTATAACTTTATGGATGAAAGATACTTTTGTTATAACTTAACAACTCACCACTCTGAAACTCTTATTGCTAAGCTGGTAAGGGGAACTTACAAAGCTGAACCGAAGCCGTGTTTACCGGCTTCTCACAACCCGCCCTTCTTTGCTTCTGATTGGCTAGCAGTCCTTTACTAGGAACTGCGCATGTGCAACTCCCAACAAAGATCATTTAGAGGCAAGATGTATCACTCTATAGCTAAAACGAAGCCTTCGACACAGGGTGAAAAGAGGAGCTGCAGCAATGTGCAGTATGACAAAAATATGGTAAAATGATACCATGTACATGTTCTGGTGCAACCCCTAAAAAAGATTTTGAACCCAAAAATGAGCATAATATCAGCTCTTTAAATGGCAAACAATGGTGGTGGTGGTAGTGTTGAAGGGATGAATATAACTGGCTAAAGATCTGGATGGATGTGATCCGGATCAAGCGGGAAGCTTCCGGTCTACAATATGAAGTGTGCGGACGTCCCTGAAACCTGCATTCTGTTGAAAATCCAGCAGGGGGCGACTCTTCTGGTTGCAAAAAGAAGTCCGGCCCCATTAGAAACAATGGGAAAATGACCCTACTTCTCTGCTGAATAATTACCCCAGTAAACACTTTCCTGATGAGTTTATGGTCTCAGTCGCTAGTTTCAAGTCTTCTTCAATACAAAATGATGTTCATTTAGTAAATTATGGTCCCATTTATTTTAAAATAGACCACAAAGCAGAGTATGCTTCGGGGGGATTATCTATGATTGACAAGTCGTTACCATGGCGACTTGTCAATCAGGCTAGAGCCGACTCGTACCCACGGCACTGTGTAAATTTAACCAGCGCCGCTGAAAAAGCTTATTAGGAGTCGGCTGTTCACTTTCTCTGGTGAGTACATTTAGTTTTAAGGCTGTTGTTCGCTAGACAAAGTTATCAGCCCTGTTAAAATGACAGTTAACGTCAGTTACAGTTGCACCTAGCTAAGTAGGCTAGCTAGAGCCGCACACGCCCGTTAGCTCCGCCGTATCGTCACTTCCGGGCACTTCCTGGTTGCAAAAACTCGACGTGGCGGCGCCCTGTCGGCCAAACTCGAGGCTTCAAAACGGCAGTCCACAAACCAAAGGGTGACGTCACGATGACTACGTCCGTTTTTTATATACAGTCTATGATCCGGATGGAGGCCACCGGAGCAGGGCTTCTGATGAGCTCAGTGGAAGGACCTGTGGATACAGGAGGTGAACAGGGGGCAAAATATACTTGGTTTAACTGAAGGAGTGAATGTGTGTGTGTGTGAGAGAGAGAGAATGTGAATGAAAAGAGTATTCCTAATTGACTAAGCTCCATTTCAGTCTCTTAATTTAAGAGAGATCAAATAAAGCGCCGTGTAAATTAAAGTTTAATGAATCATTTTATTTCTCCTCTCGTTTGCCTTGTACTACATTATGATATACAAATTCTACACTTCGTGTATCAGTTTCAGTTGATCTGAAAGAGGTCAATAGAATTTAGATGAGTAATCCAGACATCAAGTGCTAATTGAATGTATCATATTGTCAAATATATTGATTAAGTGGTGGGAGCACTTCATGCCAGACTGGAATGTACATGATTTGCTACAGGAGTTTATCCACCATTGTTTTCCCCCAGTGCATTGACGTTGGTTTTAATTGAGACCAAGCACGTATTTAAACACTGGCTTTTTATTTCAAATAGGTATTCCAGATCCCTAGGTATCTCACATGAGTCCATCTGTATGGAAGGATTCCTCCCAGCATCTTTGTCATTACAAAGTCCTCTGCTCTGCCGGAAATATCACACACACAAAAAAATCATTCATCAACCATTTAAGGTTACTGCAGATGTCATCAAGTTAGTCATGGTCATTTGACCTCATTTAGCAGTTCCTATATTGTATGTTGGTGCGTGTACCAACCCCATCCCCCCACACTCAATATTTATATTACAACAATAACTTTACTAATAGATATAAATAAATAGAACAAAGGGCATAATGGCGCTTGTGCTCTAGCTAAATCTTTGCCTGTCTTCTGCAGATGTACTATTCACACCCTGGATGAGTAACTTATACATATTAGTACATATTAGTGTATTAGTACAAGATATTCACAACCAACATTTATAATTTTTGTAGGGTTTGTTTTATCATTAACTCGCACAAAACAAACGGTCTACATTTTCTTAGTGTCTAATTTGCTAATGCTAAATTCCAATGTTGTCAGTTTTCATAATCATTAATGCATAAAAATTAGTTCAACATTTGAAAGTTTGCTGTAGCATGTCAACATTTTTTAATGTTCATGAAAGTTGAAAAGTTGAATATGTTTCAACAAAAGGCACCCGATACGGTTGACCTTATGCTGCGTTCCAGACTGCTCGGAACTGGAAAATTTCCAATAAGAAATATCCGACTTTCAACATCAAAGCATTCCCGGTGCATGGTGGTACAGACCGTGACAAAGTGTACATACAAAGTGTACTAGCTAACTGTGTTATTTATATGTATTATGCTTACTATTATACTTACTATTAATTGAATTGCAGTCTTTTGCGATTTGATTAGGGGACAAAGCCATATGGCGCTTTTAATTTTTTGTTTGTTTGAGAGATACTTTTCCAAATCACTAGACCGTATATATATCATATCCTATTTAACATTCAAACTGGTGACAATTTTAATGGGATATCATAAGCGTTAGTATAATAAATAACTAGTTACCAGCAAGTTGCTAATTCCAACCAACGTTGTCATGCACCAATGTCTTTTTGGCTATAAGGAGCAAAGCTTCTTGACTTTAAAGCCCCTATTGTGGAGACTGATGCACATGAGTGTCCACATTTGATCTTGGATGAATTTCACTGCACTAGCTTTCTCATGAAATGTCATTTTTTTACAGCAAAATACATGATGAAAACTTATTTTTAACCACCAATGGAAGTAGGCTATTACAAGAAAGAGTCATGATGTACCAAAGAGTTAAATGTGTAGTACTGCGTACAGGTGAGTACCAAGGTTGTAATCGTTAACGAAGACGAACGAAATAACGAAAACTAGATGTGAAAAAACATTGTCGTTAACTGAAATAAAAAAAAGAGAGACACAAACAATAACTAACTAAAACTGTATTATAGGTTCGCAAAACTAACTAAAATGAAAGTAAATGTTTTCGTTTATTTATTTATTTCATAGGACCTAATAAGCCGTTAGCCAAGTGGCTAATCTGCAGCTTGAAGCTCAAAGCAACATGCAGTACAATCTCTGTTCACAATCAGTGATCCCTTCACACACCCCATCCCACAGAACTGTATGAGCCCACGACAGCGGACATTTCGCTTCGTGTACAAATATTTTTCTGAAGAAGAAATCTGCCGGGCAGTATGTGATGCTGTTGACATTATGCATTTTTATTTAGCCAAATGGCTAAAAAGCAGCCTGGGCTTGCTGCAAAGCTGCACATCCTCTCTCCCCTTGCCCCCTTCCCTGATGGTCAGGTGGCTGGCCTGAGCCCACATGTACGCCTCCCCCACCCTCCCCTCACCAGGGGAATGGCATAACACGGACAGGCTGCAACTGGCCTCACTGGACCTTGGTTCTCAGTGCTGAATAAAAAAGGCATTTTGGAGCCAAAGACTGGGTCTCACCATACAAGGTGCAGACATAGGAGAGGCCCACGCAGGCGCGTGAAGGGGGCAAACCCAATAGCGATAGCCTTAGAGGGCTGCGCCTACACTCATAGAATCCGGGTTACAATATGTAACCCCTGTTACTTCAGCTGTTCCAGCCATGATGTGTGTGTCAGGTAACGTTTAATGACTTGGCCATGGACATATAGCTTACTTTCTAGTTCACCGAGACATGCTGTTGTAATCATTATCTAGAGCTGCTGTGCTGCTCGGGGGCCGCCTCACATGTTTACTTTGCAGCGGCAAGTAGCAACAGTTTGCTGCTAAACCACAACCTAGCTAATCATAGTTCATAATATTTCATTGAATTTACCAAGACAATTGTTGTATATAGGGATATATATATCGCTATTGGGATATAAAATGACCTGTATCGGATTTTAGTCATATAATATTTCACAGCCCTAATAAGTAATGGTGGGAGATTTGAGGACCCAGACCCAAAATCCCTGAGAAAGACTTGTGACAAGGGCAGTTAAGGACAGTTCGAATGTGTGGATGATTAGTCAGAATGTCTTTGAACGATTATATTGCTGTGGAGGGATCAGTGATGAAATGATTGCAGATTGGCATATGATTAAAATCGTGTAGATGAGTCCTCGTAGGGTGGAAGCTACAATGGCACTGGGAAGCAAAGGGGAATGGTCTGACCTATTTTCCCTTAGGTATAGTAGGAAATGACTTGAGCTTGTCAGATGTTCATAACCAGTAGATTGTTGTCTAAAACAGACCGGTTTAGGCGCGTGTTAGATTGTGCATTTGCTAGAGAAGAATTTGTGCTATTGGTAGAAAATATTCCTTCACCAATCAGTGCCAAATGAGAATCAAATACTGCAGCCTGCGTAAGAACACATAACTTTATGGTAGATAGTGAAGGCTACCACAAACTGCCAGATGGATAAGTCTCTGTTTAACTGGGGATCTGTAGATTAGATCACGGCAATGACATTTTCCCCATTGCAGATAAATTTATCGCACTCATGGAATAGCCACATGACCCACTAAATGAATGTCTTTACCTTGTAGGATTTGAGATCTTAAACAAGCAGTTTAAGAGTGGATGTGAAGGGGTGATTAAACATGAAAGCAGACAGGCAGCATCTCAATCAATCAATATAACAAACAATAAAAAAACTTAATTTAAAAGACAAGATAACCTACAGGGACTGGTAGAGAAAAGAATCTGTTAGGGTGGCTAGGATAGGGTGGGTGGCAGGTGCAGGATTTATGCATACATACGGATTCAGATGTCGTCAGAGCCTACTGAAGCATTGCTATGGTCTATGTGGTCCATATCATACCTAAATTTCATATTGACCTGCTTAAAAGTACTGAATCACGACCAAATGCCCCACAAGTTGCTTGTGAAACATAAAGAAGGTAGGACACAACTGTTATATAATATAATGTGTCAGGTACACATATAATTAACATTTCATATATTCTGCTGCTAATGTCAGTTTCAAGCTTTATATGAATTAAATATCTAGGTTTTAATTATTTTGTGTTCAAAGCATGCCCCAAATAACTTAGTAGAATATGAAATTAGTTGGGTGCACTAGTAGCTACAGTGCGAGCCGGCGATAGCAATCAAAATGGTGTAGGTGTTAGAGGTGCACATTCTACAGCTCTGGAGGCAGAAATACCTGCTGAAAGTAACAGAAGGAGAGAGGAGAGGGACAAGAAAGCACAAAATGAACAATTCCAGATACATAACACATTTGTAATCTCAATCTCAGATCACAGTGTCATTAAATATGACCACTACTTTGTCATTACAACACCTTATACAAGCATTCTTTCTGGCTTTTGCTATTGTTGACAGCTAGGTTTTTTTTTATCATACATATCAATACAGTTGCAGGAAAATAATAAATGTAAACCCTTTGGAATTAAATGTATTTTTGCATAAATTTGGTCATAATATGTGATCTGGATGTCCGGTCGGGTTGAGGTCAAGACTCTGACTGGGCCACTCCAAAATGCGTATTTTCTTCTGCTGAAGCCATTCTCTTGTTGATTTACGTCTGTGCTTTGGGTCATTGTCCTGTGCAACACTCGTCTTCTGTTGAGCTTTAATTGGCGGACAGATGGCCTTAAGCTTTTCTGCAAAATTTATTGATAAACTTTGGAATTCATTTTTCCATTGATTATGGCAACCCTTCCAGGCCCTGAGGCAGTGAAGCAGCCCCTAAACATGATGCCCCCTCCACCATACTTCACAGTTGGGATGAGGTTTTGATCTTTTGATTTTTTCCTCTACACAACTCAACAACTCAACTTACTACTGGCAGTAGTGCAGCAATGGGTTTTTTGGTGGCTTCCTCCGTGGTGGTCTCTTATGAACTTAATTCTTGTTTAGTGTTTTACATACCATAGTGTCATCAACAGAGATGTTGATCTACATGTTTCAGAGATTTCAGTAAGTCTTCAGCTGATACTCTAGGATTCCTCTTAACCTCAGTCAGCAGTCTCTGCGCTATGCTCGTACAGTCATCTTAGCGAGACAAGGCTTTTAGGTATACTTTTGTAACCCTTTCCAGCTTCATGCGAGTCAACAATTCTTAATCTTAGGTCTTCTGAGAGCTCTTTTGTTGTAGGTAGGGTTCACATCAACTTAACTGAGACCTCAGCCTTTGCTTTTTATAGTTTCACAAGCTTAAACTGAAGGAACTTGAACTGTATCCTTCACTGTATTTACAAAGAAGTAATGACTATTCACATATATTAAACATTGTGCCAACATCTGAACAATGACGTAGCTGTCAGCGGGCTTATTTGTTAACTAACCACAGCTAAGGAAAAAGCCAGCACATAGGATACATCTTAGGATACATGAATGTGACCGCTCGTTTTTATGATCATTCAGCAACAGTACTACTTTTTTCAGGTTGGTTTTGAGAGGCTATGCATTCCACTAACCTGAAAAAAAGTTGTTAACAGTACTAAGTTAAAACAGCGTGTTTTTCCTTTTCAACAACAGTTAGAGTCTGAACAGCACCTGTATGACAGTGATGCAGATACAACTAATGCACGCAAGTGTCGTCACAATTTTTTTATTGCACTATAGTCATTTGTTATTTGTGATATCATTTATTTACAGAACCGGGCCTGCAGACATCCATTCAGTAAGAGATTCAAAACTAGACTCAGATTTAAAATAATATCAAACCCAAACACTTGTCCCAGAAATAATATGCCAAGGCCCAAGTCATTTTCCTTGTGTATACGTATAGAAATGTATTTAAAAGTTATTAATACGATTTTTGTATCACTCAAAGCAGTCCTTAATTTAGAATACATTTAAACATTGATATATTTTAAAATGGGTGTGTTATATAAGAATTTAACCCCATACAGTTGTCATGAACGAGGAAATAGAGACCAAAACCTGCTGTGAAGTGGCATTTTAACATGGGGTCTATGGGAATTGACTCGCTTTTGGAGCAAGCTAACTTTAAATTTTGGGCTTAAGGATTTGTAGCTCCAACAAAAGATGCAGGTAAAAAAAAAACTAAAAATCTAGACTCATGTCAACGTATGAAGAACAGGGGGGTATTCCAGAAACCGTGTTTAGTGAAAACGCTGAGTTTGTTAACTAAAGGGTTATAACAGTCTTAATGTTCACGGAACGCAAATGGCGGAACCTTTGGAATTTCAGCGCCCGGACAGTCGGAGGTGTGCATATCACAGAGACCCGTGATCTCTGTTACTGGTCTGAGATCAGTGTTTTATTCGACGCATTTCGCCGCTGCTGAATGAATGACCACGCTACTAAAATTTCACACGGTCACCAATATGACTGCGACATTGATTTTCACCGGCACACCGTGCAGCAACACTCATCGCTGTTTTGGCTCCCTGAGTGCAAAGCGAGCGTGTGCCAGCGAAAGAGAGAGAGAGAGCAGAACGGGGAGAACGTGACGATGACAGTTAGCGGAGGAAAATATTTAAGTAACTTATATTTAAGCTACTTAAGGGGGGCGCTGCGTTACCGGGGCGACCTGCAAGATTACAAGCGCAGCCAGTAGTGGCTCTGCTTGTAGGTCTGAGTCACTATTTCGCACCTAGGTGTGAAACGGGCTTTGGCGCCTTTTTTACTGTCCTTTGTTTAAAATAACTCCAATTCAGGCCTTTGGGAATTCAACAGGCCGGGGTCAGGCCTGTAGGATGTCAGACCCATTCTTTATTCAACCAGACTGCACATACTTTAAGTGGAAAAAAATAGGTGCCAATGTCAAGGTGCCGGTACTGCGTACCGGGGCGTTCCAGCCCACTTCAAGCACTGGTGAGGCCCAACAATATGAATCTCCAGCTATTCGTGTGGATCCGTTTGAGAGTATTCTTCCATGCCGTTTGTGTCACACCAAAAAATCAAACCAAAAAGTGCAGAGATGACCAATTCTAGGTTTTTCATTCCAGAAAGAGAGATAAGTAAAACTCTTGGTCCTAACCTGCTCGCTGGCATTTTAAACTCTGAGTTTCTCTCTGACTCCACCCTTCCTGCGGAGCCTGAAGCAACTGTTTGACACACCATTTCATTTTCTCATTCCTACAGTTGATATCAAAGCACATATCGGAATGCATTACTGTAATTTGTAGATGTTTACATCTAACCATCTAACCATCAAACAACTGAAGGAGATTAGTTCATTACCCAAGGATCATCTTTAACATGACCACTTTTATGATCAGTCGTCATTGTGGATTCAGTCTCATCCTTTATAACACTGTGACTTGTTAGACATTAAGGCAGCTGTCAGGTTGTCAACCAGTTCCCCTGCACTGAAACAGTGCACATAACTGTAGTAATCACTGCTTAATAAAAGAAATCTGTATGATGCTTTAGACCAGGGGTATTCAGTTAGAATTCAAAGAGGTCCAGTTAGAGAAAATTTCCCGAAGCAAAGGTCCGGAACATCAAAACGACTAACTTGCGTTATCATTCAGTACCACAACGTATAGTTGTATTAACATATGTTTTTAGTCAACAACGGACTGTCAAATCAAATAATATTTCAGTCATATTATTTGAGGACATATTTCAGTTTTCACATCAAACTGGAGGGATAATAAATAATAACTACTCTAATAATAAATTCTAAATTTAAATAAACTAAAATAAAGTGCCTAATTTTTAGAAAAAATTAAAAAAGTGTAGCTTGAAGTGATGAAGTGTAGTCTTAACAACTTAACAGCTATAATGCCTCCTCTTCTTTCATTCCCTCTTGCAGAGCTACCACTTTCCTACTTTCTCTTGTTCAGTTAGAAACGTGAGCCGTAGCTTGTCCTGCCAGCTAGGACCGGAGATCTATGAGATATTCTGGTTCTGAACTGCCCGTGGGAGGAATGTACATATAAGAATCTGTACATTCTTGATTAAAAGCCATGTGAAGTCTCTTTTCTCTTTCGTCTCCTCAATTCGTGAGTGTTTCCAAAACATCTCTGGCAAATCTCGTGGAGTCGACTCGCAAGCATCGGAATGCACAGATTTGATTGGCTGAGCAGCGTCACGTGAGACAATTGAAGCACATGAGATTGGTCTGTGAGTTTCCTGGGCCACTAGACCAGTACAGTAAATGCTAGAAAAGCTGTGCAGGTTAAAATAGAAACGCTCCGTCACAAGGTAGTAACTCTATAATAAATCAGCTGTAGGTCGGCGGTCCGGAGAGGACAGCGGCTGGGTCCAGATCTGGTCCGCGGTTATGTTGGAGAGGATGTGAATATTTCTGAGTGGGAATGACTGTGGTGAGATTGTAAAACTGGACTAAACGTAGTTTAAAAGGGAGTTTTTAATGTTATGCAAATAGTCTCAATGAGTTTTGACAGCATTTGATTCCCTATGTTGAAAATAAAGCTCAATAAGTCAATAAATGCTGTTGATGTTGAAAAATGCTCAGTCAGTTTGAACGTAGACACTTTTCAACTGCAAATCATCAAAATCTGTATTACTGGGTCGGACTGTGACTTTACAATCATAGGATCACGAGTAAACTATGTCTTATCTGTTTGAGCCATATTTGCATCTTCAGTTGTTGCCACCGGCAAATACAGAAGGGTTCCAGCACTGGGTTGCCTCAGCTATGTGTAAGCTCTCTTCCATGTTAGGGTGTAAAGTCTACACTAGAGGATTAGTAACTATTAGTGAGTTTCTAACTAAATCAGCCACTGAAAGTGGTTGGCGCGTTAGTGTACATAAATTAGGTCTCTACTGGATTACGGTGG
Source organism: Micropterus dolomieu (assembly GCF_021292245.1). NCBI lineage: Eukaryota > Metazoa > Chordata > Actinopteri > Centrarchiformes > Centrarchidae > Micropterus > Micropterus dolomieu. The sequence continues at coordinate 31,559,725 of NC_060153.1, forward strand.
AGCAAATCGACATGCAAATAATAATACACTGCTCAAAAAATAAAGGGAACACTTAAACAACACAATGTAACTCCAAGTCAGTCACACTCCTGTGAAATCAAACTGTCCACTTAGGAAGCAACACTGATTGACAATCAATTTCACATGCTGTTGTGCAAATGGAAAAGACAACAGGTGGAAATTATAGGCAATTAGCAAGACACCCCCAATAAAGGAGTGGTTCTGCAGGTGGTGACCACAGACCACTTCTCAGTTCCTATGCTTCCTGGCTGATGTTTTGGTCACTTTTGAATGCTGGCGGTGCTTTCACTCTAGTGGTAGCATGAGACGGAGTCTACAACCCACACAAGTGGCTCAGGTAGTGCAGCTCATCCAGGATGGCACATCAGTGCGAGCTGTGGCAAGAAGGTTTGCTGTGTCGGTCAGCGTAGTGTCCAGAGCACGGAGGCGCTACCAGGAGACAGGCCAGTACATCAGGAGACGTGGAGGAGCAAGGAGGAGCACTGCCAGAGCCCTGCAAAATGACCTCCAGCAGGCCACAAATGTGCATGTGTCTGCTCAAACGGTCAGAAACAGACTCCATGAGGGTGGTATGAGGGCCCGACGTCCACAGGTGGGGGTTGTGCTTACAGCCCAACACCGTGCAGGACGTTTGGCATTTGCCAGAGAACACCAAGATTGGCAAATTCGCCACTGGCGCCCTGTGATCTTGGCCCTGGGTTCCTCCTAATGCAAAACAATGCTAGACCTCACGTGGCTGGAGTGTGTCAGCAGTTCCTGCAAGAGGAAGGCATTGATGCTATGGACCGGCCCGCCCGTTCCCCAGACCTGAATCCAATTGAGCACATCTGGGACATCATGTCTCGCTCCATCCACCAACGCGGATGCTTTAGTCCAGGTCTGGGAGGAGATCCCTCAGGAGACCATCCGCCACGTCATCAGTCAGTGTGACTCCAAATCCAGACCTCCATGGGTTGATAAATTTGATTTCCATTGATAATTTTTGTGTGATCAGCTAAAGGGTATTTAATGAGATTATTTCATTCATTCAGATCTAGGATGTGTTATTTTAGTGTTCCCTTTCTTTTTTAATAAAAAATGCTGTGGGGCAGAAACAGCTGTTTATTAGTGAGTATAATGCTGTGATTATGTGTATTTTATGATTTACACCTACCCTGTGGCATGTGTAATTATATTGTTGTTACTTATGTTGTAACTCATCTACATGGTGCAGCTGCTTTTATTTTAGTAATGCATAATACACAACTTAGTAACAATTTATGTTATAACTAGGGTAAGTTTGAACTTGCTGGTGCAACAGGCTGCAGTATTTCATCATCCATCAGGGTAATTTAAATTGGGAATGAGCAGCCTACGCTAAATTGAACCAAAACAAAGTTAACTTATTGACTTCTTCCTCCATTTCTGTTTTTTCAGATAAATGCCATGGTCCGTGTTGGCACGCACTTACTATATCTTTCGCTTTTCATTTGCCATCTATGTGATTAACTCTGAGGAATGAGTTTATTGAACTCATGTTCATCAGCTTTTCAGGAATAGTAAACTCTGAGGTTCCCATTTCAGAGTTCAGGGTTAGATTTTGTGAAGACTGCTTTCTGGAACAGGCCCCAGGACCCCAATCTGCAAAAGTGCAGCCTTGTTGACAGTTTGCTATAACGTGATCAAGATGTTTTACAGTGAACCCCTTGCTCCAGCCGTGCACCCAACTTCACTCAGAATCTAACCAAATTCACAGGTAATGTTGATAATAGACTGGACACATTGAGGAGCACACTGTAGAAGAAATCCCACCCACACAATGCAGGAAAAAAATTAAACTCATGTCTATAAATCTATTGGCCCAGTGGATGCTAGGACAGATCCCAACAGACCAACAGTACCTCATGTAACGGCAATCACATGATCATCCCTCAACCAATCATATGAATGCTGATCATGGATTCAACTCTTTACTCATTTTGCCTTTATTTCACTATCCAGGATTAACAAATTTGTTCTCAGTCTGTTTTTTCAAGAACTAAATTAGCTGAATGACAATAAAAAGCATTATTTTAGAATGCAAAATTTGAAGAACAGGCCCCTGGCATCTACTCTTGATGTACTAGTGATAGATGAACTATGGCGTCCACAGACTACAAATGCACTTAAATAATGGGACCTAAAAACAGAGTGCTGCACATATCTTACTGTAACAGTTCTTACTCTGACGTGGTTTAAACAGGCTCCATGTTAGTTACATTACTGCCTTATAATAGCTGGATTAGGGAGTTGCGTGTAAACGTATCCAGTGTGTTACAGTAGCAAGAAGAAAATGTTCTGTCATAGCACAGGACTTACACCACACACCGGGCTGTTTGCTGTATATATACCCACTGTAATACATCCACAACAGTGTGGCCACAAGCAAGAACTACATACAGTAAAACAACGTTAGAATTGGCACCAGACTCTGCATATAACATTAAAACGACTATTATTCTATTATATCTATGATTGTTATGCTTATTATATTATTATTAACGAAATGTAATTATTCTAAGGAGATATTTAAATGCATTTTGAAATGGAAGTGGCAAGTCAGATTTTTTTCCTGTTTGAATTGAGATTGGTCTCATTTTTCATTTAGACAATGTTTTTTAGACTCCAGTGACAATAGAAATCATTGGCTAAGCTAGTCTGTTTATTTAAAAAAAACGGAAACTAAAAATAATATTAATGATAATATAAATTCAAAGTTTGAATTAACTGCACGCTTTACATGGATAAAAGTGTGCATCATTTTATTGTGTGTGTTTACTGTTCTTTGAATGAGGACTTATCGAGACAAAACATGTGGATTTTACAATCTTTGTTTGGAAGAACAGCATTCTTTTGATGAAGAGAAATGTGCCCTTGAGCACAAAATAACATTTCATAATCAGAGAGCAGACAGCACACAATTAGCCAAGCACACAGCCTTGAAATCAGGCATTTTGGCTGTGTGTGTATGTGTGTGTCACGTCGTTGAAAGAAAGTGTAAGTGTGGGTCCGTCAGTGTAAGACCCTGGCAAGGGTCTGAGTATGTCTATTATCATGCGCTCAGTTAATCCAATAGCGTTGCTTCAGGCTTTTGACTACTTCAGTGATATGGCTGTTTAGTGAACACACCCCACAGAAAACATGCTTACACTAGCCTTGAACACTAACATGGAAACCTTTAACAGCATGACAGTAACATAACTTCACTTTGGTGTTAAGAAAAAAAAGCGTACGTTGGTATAAGTGTGCAAGTATATGTGTGAATTGGAGTCATGGGGTTTAAGTGGATCTGATTGGTTACCATGGTAGCAGCCATCACAGTGACAGTGTGACTAAACAATTATAAAAGGGACACATCTGTCCAGGAAAAGCAGATGCTTAGCAAACTCAGACTCAAGTTTAAAATTACATATTAACATAAAGCAGTCCAAAAACTATCCACCTGCCAAAGTGCAAATAACATCCTTTACATGCAAAATGCAAAGTACTCCGGTTGCTAAAGGTACAGGCTGAACATTTCCCTGGTGGTCAACTTTTTTTTGATGAAAGTCGACCACCAAACTGCAATCACTTCTGGTTTAAAGTTGTGTGAAGGAGGATTCATTTTCCAGCAGGTGGGTGAGCCCAAACATCCATCGATCCTTTACCAAGCCTGTTTAAACTTCAATAACTAACAAAGACACGTCCCCCATTAGACGTGTTCTTGGATGCGTAAGGAACAACGTGAATTCTCAAAATTTGTCAGTAAAAGAGTTCAAGCTGAGATTGAGGCAAATGGAAGACAGTAAATATTCTATGCACTTGCTGGTAAGAGTTATTTCCTTGACATTTACATTTTAATCCTGTGAAATGTTATCTTCTTGGAGAATTTGTCTTTGAAACAAATTGAGATAATTCACCAAAACTCGTACAAGACTGTCAGTAGTAGCTTAACATCATTGTTTCCACTACTGATACAGTTTGCAGAAATGCATTTGGTGGGCAAGATACACTCCTGTATCTAAGTAATAAAAACCCTTAAACAATTATCCATTTCATTCAGAAAAGTAATGGCTATGAAGTGTCAATAGGTTTCTGACAATCACTGATTGTTCTGTCAAGTATATTGGAAATCAAACATTCTGTTCGTTTTCAGAGCAATCAAAGCTTAAATCAAATCTTAACCATCTGAGTGGGTTTGCAGAAAAAAAGAAACCCATTCATACTCAGACATATCTGAAGCACCTGATTGCAAAGTATCAGCTGAATGCTAATTTAGAACCTATATTTAAGCCACTCAACCAGCTTTTAAGAACACCCTCAAACACTCTCAAAATAGGGTTTATCTGGCATATTAACAGCTTGAGAAGCTCTGCACCACTTTAATATAACTATTTATATGTTTGTTTAGTCGAAATCAAAAATTGTTCTGTTTTACCAAGCTGTCTAAAATTCTCCAGACATCTTTGAATAGAACAACTTCTGATGCAAAACTAACTTTTCCCTTATGTTGCAGCACGATTTAATGAAGCATTTTAGCCTAAAAATACTGGACTGCAACCAGTTTGGCATGTGTTGGCATTGCAGGGAAGACGGACTCCAGTAGTGAAAAGGAATGGAGGAGCTGTCTTTGTAATGTTTGGGATCCTGAGCCAAGCCATTTGACAGTCGCAGTGTTTAAAAAATGGCATGTGGGGTGGGCATCTAAAATGCCCCCCACAGTGGGGTTCCGTTGAAACAATTACTATAAATGTACGGCAGCAGCACTTCCCTCTCCATACGAGATTTTATAACTTCGCCAATGAAGTTTGAATCGAGCCAACTAATTTGTCTGGCAAATTAGCTTTAGCATGTCTCGCAGCGTGATTCTACGCTTACAACAATTGGAGTCAAATTGTTTTTTTGCATTTGTGCGTCTGGCGTCGTGATGAATGGCTCGTCTGAAAATGGGGAAGCACCGTTTTAGCTATCAAATTAAATGGTTTTTAATCAGTTGGTGTTTTTAATGGTGGCTCAATGCGGGTTCAGTTGTGCTCAACATCGACAATAGGAGGAAACAAATGCAGCAGCTTTGTAATTGAAAGTGCTGTGATTCCTCAGTTAAATAGTGGTATTATGATGGTGTTATTTTGGTTTGTTCACTCGTTCAGTTTGATAATCATGTTTTTTTTTGTTTCTAGAGGGTCTTTGGAATTGGTTTGTGATTGTCTTAATGGGCGTAAATTTGTGTGAGCATGTTGGTGTATGTGTAGTAGGAAATAACTGCATGTATGTATTTGTGAACAAAGCGAAAGTGCAGATAGCGGTGGTCTACTTTGCTCAGGAGTGAAGTTTGATTCCAAATTATTTCAAAATTAACATTAACATATATGTTTTCAACTTTTTGGAGTATACAGAACATATACACACATCACATTAAGACTCTACTGCAAATAACTAATTAGATTAGGTGCATTACTCAAAAGCATCACAGGCATATAACGTGTGTCTTTCAGCTCTGTGTATATATGCTTATTCTGTGTTTATGTGTGAAAAAAGTAATTTTCTTGAATAGGTTGTGTCACACACACACACACACACACTCAACCTTAGCTGTATCCCTTTGATGAATGAGGTACGGATCAACAGTCTTGCTGGCCAACATATACACACATAAATGCAAAGACACACCAACAGACACCTTCTGTTTTATACAAAGACTCTCTGTCTTTCTTCCTGTCTCTGACACATACTAATACAAATATATAAAATAGTTAAATGAAGTCCTCAAACTTTTTCCTGAAAGAATTCTTTGATAGGCACCAGAGGATTGTGCAATGAAGTGAAATATTCTTTATTGTAGGGTCGCTGTCTCTCTCTTTCTTTCCTCCCCTAACTATCCAGGCTGAGCACTGAGCAGAAGTGACAAATTCATTCTTTCTGGGTCAGAGACGAGAGAAATGGTTGATTGTGTAAATAATGGATCATGTCCTTGTCTCCCGGCTGTCTAAATGGATTTAGATTTACTCCTAACTGATGGCAATATGATGAGTGTAAGAACTAGGCAGCTGACCAATTAACACAGACACACACATGCATACATACTGATTGTGCAAACGGAAGGGAACACGTGTACAGCTTGTATGAATGCAAACACATATTTACACATCCACACAATAAAGTACCCTTTTTTGGAGATCTTTTAAATGTGTTTTTTCCCCACCAGCTTTTGCGCATTTGAAAGTTTCCATCACCTCCACCCTTTTTTAGTAATGGTTACAATATTTAGAAGAAATTCTTCAGTTGTTCTGGAAATGTACTTAAGAGGAAAATGCCACATGAGGGTGTGTGTTTGGTGTAGGGAATTTCTCAGCGCGTAATTATTTATTAGGATTCAATACGAGGTGATTTAGCGTTTTACATATTAAATTAAGTGGATCAAATGAAAATAAATGTGCACAGGGCCACACTGCACTGCACAGTGAGGTCAGTTTGCATGATATGATTACACACATATCACAGATGATAATTATTTATGGCTTATTCTAATACATTTTTTGTCAAAATATCTTTAAATTTGATTTTTATAGGCTAAACCTTACAGTTAAAGGTATAGTGTTTTGCACTGTAATAGCATAATTGGCAGTAAAGAGAAACGACATTTAGACCATCATGTAGGCAGATACAATATACCGAGAATATAATAAAGAAATTGTTGAACTGATTATTTTATTGCTCAAGCACGGTAGATCTCTTTTTTATTAATTTGTTAGAATTAGAAATTAGGTTCATTAGGTATATTAGGTATGTCTTAAAATGTTTTAATAATGCGGGTTCCTTAAAATGCCAAGCACCTAAAGCGTACGCTAATCTGTATGTATGTGTTTATTTTACTTCAGGGTTATTGCAATTATTTAATTGGTTTCATTGCTGCGTGTGAAATCACCGGCCGGGCTGACTTTCCGTGCATTTCTTTTTCACTACATACTCTACAATCAATTAAGACATTTGAGAACAAAATGAACAATGGGGGTAATAGCGGAAACTGTAGCTTGGAAATTTCCCATATTGGTGTTTTTGACATTGTTATGGCCATTTTTCTGCAGCTCCATCACTACACGTATTTGCAGTGTGTTTTCAGGCCTTTTGGAGAGATTTGATACTTTTATTTTTTATGACAGTGACCCAGTCAAATGAAGAGGGCACATTTGTAAAATTACAATGCTGACTTCTAACTCCCGAGCTCCCATTCTTTTGTTCAGTGACACATTGTATGATAAACTGTAAATTACCACCCTGAGCTCACTTCTATCAGTTTGACAATGAAAAAATAGATGCCCTGCTTAAAAAATTTTGAATTCAAACATAATTCTGAATTATGGATTTGGAAATGACCAGCATGGTGTCCCAGTTATTGTTGATGTGTATCTGCAGTTAACAAATAAGTGTTTTCCTATTTTTGTTGTGATAGATTATAGATTTATCAATTTTTTAACTTTACCTGCACAACCATTTTGCTGGTAGACATTTTAATATATATTTTTTCTTACATGTGATTTTTCTGATGATTGAGGGCACAGGAGCAAAGAAGACAAATGTACCGGTGTTATGCCGAGTTTTGGCTGCCTGCCGAGAATTGCATGCACCTCCAAATAATGCTTTTAAACACTGTAATATTCTTTGTGGGCTTCATCAATGGTGGTATATGATTCAAAGTATATATTTTCTGAACGTTTAGAGTCTTTAATATTTTAATACACTTAGTAGAAGTACCATTCCTTGACATTCAGTATACATATGTGGTGATAATGCTGTTTGATCAATGAGCACAGCAAAGTATGAGAGAAGGACCCAAAGAGGTGGATGCATAATTCGGCAGATCACATTTTGTAGGCTACCTGCCGAGATTTGGATCCACCTCTTTTCTCAGCATAAATGACAGTTATCACCCACGAGGTGCATGCAATTCTCGGCAGGCAGGCAGAATTCGGCACAACACCGGTCACTCCGCGATCTCCTGTCCGCCCCACTCCCTCTCCTGTACGGGTTGTGTTGCTAGTACGACCAACACGCTGTGGACGGTTCGTGATCGTTCCCTCTGGTTGGATGAATATTACGCATGATTGATGCACTACTGCAGCTGGAGGCTCCCCACAGTGCCACGCAACTTTCTAATGCCGTTTTTTCATTACCAGTACCAGCTCAACTCGCCTCGCCTCGACTCGGTTTGGCCGTCCTCCATTTTCCATTGCAGATAGTAACCAGAGATAGTACCCCTCGATGTAGCTGGCCGTCATAGCAATGACACACACAACTGCCGCTACATAATGTTCAATGAGACACACACCAGCGACCCACACACAGCTCTCTATTGATTTAAGTTAAAGAGTTTCAACATTACTCAAAATGAAAAGACAGATAAGCGGTATGAAAACCTTCCTGCTGTGTTTTCCTCTGCCGTTTTCCGCTGCAGTGGTCTGTGTGACTGCGGGAGCAGAGGTCTCTGTGAGCGGGCGGCTGGCCGGCCTCACACGCTCCTCCCGCGGGTTGGCGCAGGCTTCCCCCACAGCCACTTGCAGAGCTCCTCAACTCCGAAACCTTTCAAGCACAATTGTGATCCCCCATCAGTTTTGTAAAAATGTCAATATTCAAAATCTACACAGTTTATTTCTCACCTCAAAACTTCTCAGAAGTGGATTTAGTGATGAAATAATGTACAGCAAATTGTAAAATATAAAACTTTCTGTTGCTAGCCTCTGTCTGGCGCACGCAGTGATGATGCAGTGAATTGTGACGATTCTCTCTGACCAATCAGCAGTCTGCTGTTTTTTCATGTCACCTTTTAGTATCGCCTCAGCTCGCTTGGAACCTCGACGGAGGTGATACGAAAAAAAAGTACCTGGTAGCAGGTACAGGTTCAACATTTCCACAATGGAAAACCCAAAAAAAGGCGAGTAGATGTTGTCGCAGCTGTTGTGTGAAGCGTTACTGTAGAAAATTGCTTATAATAATAATGTTATTATTATTATTATTATAAAACAAACATGCCTGATACTTTCAGTCAGCTCCAGGCCTACATGCTTGCAGCTATTAATGATTCAGCACAGTCTGCACCCCCTGGGAAAAAAAAGTGAGCTCCCCCTAAAGCTATGGTATAGTTCGCACATTGAAGAATAGCATTCAGATCCTGTTTTTAGGTTTGCCTTTTCAACTGTATTTTGGGAAAACTGATATGTAGTAGAATATGTAGTAGTGCTCTGGCCTGAAACTCACCAACCTCATTTTCAGCTACAGAAGTCAGTTGTTTCCAGCGAACACGCTTTGATAAACCCACTGTATACTACATTCCCAGCACAAAATAGTAAATAGCAACTAGCTAGAGTCTAAAATGTGATCAGGTAGCCAGAAATATTTTAATATTTTTATATGTATTTAATTGAATGTTAATGTTACTCCACGTCTGCTAGATCTTTAACTTTATGAGATTATAATATGTCAGTGTTGTGTTTACAGCTTATACCACTGTCCACAAGTGGCCATAGTATCAATGAATGCAGCTTTACATGTATGAAAACTGAGTAGGCACAACCAGTGCAGTTTGCACACGTAATGATGACTGAACCTTTACACCCGAAGGAGAAACTAAAACTTTAAAACTTAAGTGATTACGTTTAAGGTCAAACACTGGGGTGGTACTTTGATTTCCTGCTTAACATTACATTATGTCTATGAGGGTATGTATAAACTAGAGTTCATAGCAGTGACAACATGTTGAGATTTAGCTGCAGCCAGGGGCGTTTTCAGGCTCTTGAAACAGTGGGGGCTTAGCCCAGCCCAGAAATCTTTCATGTTTTCTTCATTTCCTAGTTGAATTTTTTTGCACCAATTTGTTGAGGAAATGTCTATATTTATATAAAAGGAAACACAAAATTCAGGTGACAATTCAAAATATAAAAATATAGTGTAATATAATGGCTCTCAGGCATTCTGGTTAGCTTTCAGATATGTTTCTCCTGTAGAACAACCATTTAATTTAATCCCCGCTGAGTCTCTGATAAATTTTTTAATTTTAATTCAGTTATAAACTCCAGGACTTTAATAGCTCCTGTGTTTCAGCAGGTTTTCTGCTCATGTTTAAAACTTTCTGCACATTAACAATCTCTCCCACACATGTTCTCTGACATTTGCAGAATAATATTATGAGACAAAAGTCATAATATTACAAAAATAAAATCGCAATGTGATGAGAATTAAGTTATAATGTTTCATAAAATGTCTCTGAGTGAGACAGCAAAGGGATAGCAAAGAGAGCAACAAGTGTCTGTGTCGAGGTCAGGTTGTGTAACGTTTGTGTAGTAAACACACTGACTAGACACTGAACGACAACATTTATATTTAAATGTTTTGATTACAATTTTGCTAGGGATTATTCAGTAGTTGCAACGCTATCTCTCTCTCTCTCTCTCTCTCTCTCTCTCTCTCTCTCTCTCTCGCTATCTCTAAATGCAGGCAGGCTGAGTAAAGGGGGGCTCACATTACGTGAAATTCGAAAGAAATATAGTATTATTATAGCGAGTAGCCTCCGTTTTGTGAAGACCTGAGAGACAGGCTGCATCATGAAGATTATTGCTTATTAATGTGTTAAGTATTTTTGTTGCTGTTGTTGAATTACTTTATTAAGCCACGGAAAAAATGACCTGGCGACGCCGATGGCTGCAGCGATAAATGACGAAACATTTCTGTTGCAGCATGGATAGAGACTTCAAACTCATCTCCGGTCTTCAGCTGGGTACTGACGAGTGACAAATTTATTAAGAGTTCTTTTTTTCGAGTCTTTGCTCTATTGCACACTGTTGACTCCCCTCCCATGTGTCAGCCCACTGGAGGTTGTCTGCCGAGATCCAGTTCATGGTCACACTGGGGCCCTCACTGCTAAATCAATACCTCGTCATGCATGAGGGCGAAGCTTGCGAATACAACCAAGGTGCAAAACTCCACATCCAGTTTTGATGGGCTCAGAGCACAAAGTGTTTATGTGAGGGAGACTCTTTTGACGAGCTGAATAGACAGAGGTTAGGTGGTGACTAAAATCAATATGCTGTTATAACTCAGATGCATAGAAGCCTTCCACCAAGAGTCTACCACAGTCCAGATCGAACATCATTTAAGACTCACATGTGAGAAAGATACAGTATGTTGGTTTCCCTGAAAAGTCCATAAAAGTTATTTATCAAAGATGCAGTGTGCACTTCTATACAGGAGTTTGGAAAAATATTCCAAATCTCTTAAGACTAGGTTTTAATGTAAAATGCTTTACTGCTTTGACATATTTGAAATGCTATAGGTCCTTGTTGATTTTCTCATGACTTGTTGTGCACTTCTGCATTATGTGAAAAGTATCGCAGTTCCTATAATTTTTGATGCCTTTTAAAATTCCTGTGGCCAGATGGATAAAAGACACGTGCACAAAAACATGCAAACCCTATACACCCTATGGTATGATAACTGGTATTTGTAAAAGAAGAATGTGCAGTGAGAATGTGCAAAGAGTAGACAACGGAATGAATAATAACATCTAAGTAAGAAAAGGTGCAAGCGCAAGTTATGCATACCCTGGTGGCTAAGCCCCCCTGTATTTGTATCATAGTGACGTCCCTGGGTAAAGGAAGGTATCTTAATATTTATAATCCTCTTCTTCATAACCTCCTCCTCCACTTCCACCTCTCAATTCCGTCCGCCTTTAATCTCTTTGAAGACATACTGTATCGTCTCCATTGGGTATAATTATCAATCATTTTCTTTTTCTTTCTCCTTCTTCACCCTGTCCTCTTCTGCTATCTCTGACTCTGCAACTCTCTCTCTTACTATACTCAATCAAGCTTTGACACAATGAGGTCATGCCATGTTCTACACAACATTTTAAACATTTACATCTGTCCTGTTTGCATTTTGTTAATGCAGACTGTTCTCTTCTGTTTTGTGCCTACCACACACTTCACGTCTACTCATATTTTACTTCAAACAACCTGGATTTGAAGGCCACGGACGTTACCAGATTAAAAGATCGCCAAGTGTGCAGCAATTTGTAGCCGACATCCCACTCCAAAAATGACTGAGCCTACGCTGCGCCACTTAAGGTGAATAGCCTGTAATTTATTTTGAGCAACATGCATTTGACAGCTCCGCAGCAACTGCGTAACAATGGAGTTCACCCACGTGACAGCAACCACTCTAAAAACATTCTGCATTCTACTTGAATGCCAAGTTCGTTACAAAAGCATCTGCGCTAGTAATCCTGCTATGAAATAAAGCTTCTGTCATAGCTCCGTGCTTTGTGTGCTTTAAAAGGAGGATCACACTTCCATTTGAAGGTCTAATTGCTTTGACAAATTACAGTAGAACATGTAGGCTAGGGCTTTCCTTGCTGTGTGCAGGTAAACACGGCTAATGGAAATTCCACAGCGGGACTCCGCAACCTTATCTATTAAAAGAAAATATGGCACAACCCACTAACACATTAGAGTGGCTTTTAAATCAGATGTAAATGGTGCAGTTGTGGGGTAAAACTGCCAGTCAAATAACGTAGTATGATCTCATGATTTCAGCTAAATCTGGTTTAGATTTTTCAGATTTAAGGGGGCTTCAGACTTTATTCACTCTGCTGTTAGTGCCAGATCATGAATGAAGAACCATAAACCAATGATAAAAGAGTCAGGCAGCTGAGAAATTCACAACACATGACATACAGTGGATAGAAAACGTCTACACACCCCTGTTAAAATGCCGGGTTCTTATGATGTAAAATAATGAGACAAAGATAAATCATGTCAGAACTTTTTCCACCTTTAATGTGACCTATAATGTGAACAATTCAATAGAAAAACTAAGTGAAATCTTCGAGTGGGAAAAATGAAAAATAATAACCTTACAATAACCTGGTTGCATAAGTGTGCACACCCTCTTATAACTGGGGATGTGGCTGTGTTCAGAATTAACCAATCACATTCAAACTCAGGTTAACTAGAAGTCATTACACCCCTGCCATCATTTAAGACTCTGATTAATCACAAATAAAGTTCAGCTGTTCTAGGAGGATTTTCCTGATATTTTCTTAGTTGCAACTCCGAGCAAAAGCCACGGTCCGCAGAGAGCTTTCAAAGCATCGGAGAGATCTCAGTGTTGAAAGACATAAGTCAGGAGACGGGTACAAAAGAATTTCCAAAGCATTAGATATACCATGGAACACAGTGAAGACGGTCATCATCAAGTGGAGAAAATATGGCACAACTGTGACTTTACCAGAAACTGGACGTCCCTCCAAAATTGATTAAAGATGAAAAGAAAAGTGGTCAGGGAGGCTTCCAAGAGGCCTACAGCGACATTAAAGGAACTGCAGGAATTTCTGGCAAGTACTGGCTGTGTGGTACATGTGACAACTATCTCCTGTGTCCTTCATATGAATGGGCTATGGGGTAGGGTGGCAAGACGGAAGCCTTTTCTTACAAAGAAAAACATCCAAGCACGGCTGAAGTTTGCAAAAGTCCCCCAAAAGCATGTGGGAAAATGTGTTGTGGTCTGATGAAACCAAGGTAGAACTTTTTGGCCATAATTCCAAAAGGTATGTTTGCCGCAAAAACAAGACTGCACATCACCCAAGGAACAGCATACCCACAGTGAAGCATGGTGGTGGCAGCATCATGCTTTGGGGCTGTTTTTCTTCAGCTGGAACCGGGGCCTTAGTCAGGGTGGAGGGAATTATGAACAGTTCCAAATACCAGGCAATTTTGGCAAAAAACCTTCAGGCGTCGGTTAGAAAGCTGAAGGTGAAGAGGAAGTTCACCCTTCAGCACTACAACTGCCCAAAGTACACATCCAAATCCACAAAAGCATGGCTTCACCAGAAGAAGATTAATGTTTTGGAATGGCCCAGCCAGAGCCCAGACCTGAATCCAATTGAACATCTGTGGGGTGATCTGAAGAAGGCTGTGCACAGGCCATGTCCTCGCAATCTGACAGATTTGGAGCGCTTTTGCAAAGAAGAGTGGGCAAATATTGCCACGTCAAGATGTGCCATGCTAATAGACTCCTACCCAAAAAGACTGAGTGCTGTAATCAAAAGGTGCTTCAACAAAGTATTAGTCTAAGGGTGTGCACACTTATGCAACCAGGTTATTTGAGGGTTTTATTTTTCATTTTTCCCCCTCAAAGATTTCAATTTGTTTTTCAATTGAAGAATTGTTCGCATTATAGGTCACATTAAAGGTGGAAAAAGTTCTGACATGATTTATCTTTGTCTCATTATTTTACATCATAAGAACCTGGCATTTTAACAGGGGTGTGGAGACTTTTTCTATCCACTGTAAAATGTCACTAGGCTCAGAGAAACATCTTCAAATTCCCTATATGACTTTATTTCACTTAGTGTGGAGATCAGAGGTTCAATTTATTTATTACATCAGGTTCACACAAAATAATGAGTGCTGTGAAGTTGCTCTAGATAAGAGTGTCAGTTAAATGCAATGAAATTGAGAATGCTTCACATTTCAGGGTCCAATGCCTTCAAGAGCACTCCAGAGGAGCTCGAGCACACCTCATATCTTGACCTCTGCATTATACCTTTGTAGGCTATCTACAATCCAGTTTGGATTGGATTTAAATTCCACTTTGGATGATACAATGTCCGCCATGCTCCTCATTTCGGTGTCAGTGCCAAAATTACAGGAGGTTTTTCATAACAGACAACCCATTCACGTTACAAAGTCACTTGTTGGAAGGCAGCTGATATGATTCCCTGTTTTTGTCCTGAGCGCCTGAGCGTAGAGCCGATGAGATTCAGTATCAGGAAATATATGTGAACAGCTGATGAAATGCATATCACACAGACCCTTACATTTGTTGTTCAACAACAACCAACAATGTCCATCTTCTGAGTAAGACCGTAAGATGTGGGTGCAAGTTCTGGAAAAAAGCTAATATGTGGACGTTGACTTAGGACATTTTTGAAGAAGAGCTCTACTGAACACTCTAATTCATGGTAAAGGTGCCGTGGTTGCCGCTGTGTTAGTCACTGGACAGCGCCATGTTAATGTAGTTGTAATGAGTGCAAAACGCCCCCATCGCAGTTTCTGGCTACATCCCATAAAAATCTGGGTGCCCATTTCAAGAGCGAAAAGTGGGGCCCTACCCTATGATGGTTCTAGCTGCACAAATGCACAACATTACTTCATTTACAAATCATCAATTTTAGACATTTATTATAGCTATATATAACGTAACCTTTTATTTGCTGCTGGTTACAATATTCTGCCAGAGAAATACAACAGAGTGCCAACTAACCCTAGTCTCCCCTACTCATGGGATGCTGAGAGAAGGTCAGTCTATATAATGACACCACACTACACTACACTACATGTGTGACACCACACCACACTGTGCGATACTCATGTGTGACGCATATCTAATAGTTATTATCGACAGTTTTACACTACAGCAGACAGTAAACAACACCAACACACCGTACGTGAAAGCAGCCACACCAACTACACAGTTAGCATCGGGAACTAATGCTTGAGAACTGAAAGAAAGGAAGAAGGAAAGACAGCGCCTGGACGAGACATAGATGTGACCCACGACCAGTTCTATTGTTATCTATTCAAATCTTGCATATCGGGTCGGGGCTCTTTGGAGGGCGGGGCCCTTGTCAACTGAAATGGGTGAAACATAGCAAAGACTAATGCATCCCGTTGTCCTAAAAGCCTGCACTATGCACTCCAGGCTTATCTCATCGTGTAGACAAATAGAGTAGCGTAAAATTGAGAAAACTAAAATATTATTCCATGAACATACTGTAGCAATTTTTGCTAACTGATATCATGACGGTACAATTATGATGTAAAAGGGAACTCAGATACTAGTAAAATTCTTACTGCATCATTTTCCTCAGTGCGGTTTCTGTGGTTGCCATGGTCACACAGCGAGACTTCACGAGAGTGGCAGCCATCCACAACTTCCACCCTAAAGAGTGGACCTTTTTTCACTTTTATCTCAAACATGAGCAAAAACTTAGCTTAACTCTTAGCCAGAGGAATTTTATTTGCTTTACTGAAAATTCAGCTAACTTCCAATTATATTGTAGGCACATAATAATGTGACATGCATAATCGCTTATTATGCATGTAGAAGGACAACAACATATCGACGGCATAGACCTTGACAAAATATAATGTTGATATTAATTTTATTTAGCCTGCATTGCCTTCTGCCTCCCCTGAGATGGAAAGGTTTAGTCTTTGCTGGGAAGACATTATACCAAGGTGACGTTGAATGGTGATTTTCAATCCATTAAAACAAAATCAGTGGAATATGCTGACAGCCCCCTCACTAAAACTCCACATCCATGGGCCAACTTCTGGAAGCCTGCAGAAGGGCAGGACCTAGCTGACACAGCGTGTGTGAAAAAAAGTGTGGCTACGCAAGGCTAGGCATCACTGATTACAGTACAAAAACACAACTTTATGAAACTTGTAGAAAATGTTAGTTTCTGTTTGAGCACTCTGTTTGAGAAAGGTGAATGTGATGTAGTGTAAAAGCGCTTTGAGTGGTTGAAAAGACTAGAAAGGTGCTATACAAATACAGAGCATTTACATTTACTGACAGCGACAGACTGGCGACAACTTGTTGTGCGCAGGGGCTGCGAGTGGTGTATTCAGTACTTGTTCAGTGGGCGAGGCTATCTCCTGTACTGAAGAGCTGGAGGGGGTCCTATGCTATACTCAGAAGTGGAAAAAGTACAAAAATATTCTACTTAAGTAAAAGTACTGTTACAATGATGAGTCTTTACTTAAGTACAAGTGAAGTTACTGCTATAAAATTTAGTCAAGTAAAAGTAAAAAGGAACTCATTGTCACTTAGTTACTTTTTTAACCTCCTAAAATAACTTATTTATACTGATTTAATATGTTATTTATACTTGTTATACTTTATACTTGTTATACTTTATACTTGTTATACTTTTAAATTGCAGTCTTTTGTGATTTGCCAAGGGAACAAAGCCATATGGTGCTTTAATTTTAGTTTGTTTGACAGATTCTTTGCCAAATCAAAGGCGAAAAAACAATGACATTTAATGTTATAATGAGAAGTTTAAAAATGTTTTCGCCTCATTAAGAAATTGTGGTGGAACAGATTAGACTCTGGCGGGACGAACTGGACTGGGAAAACACTGGACTGTATATGAAGTCATATCCCTATTTACATTCAAACAGGTGATAATTTTAATGGGATATCATAAGCATTAGAAATAAATAACTTGTTACCAGCAAGTTACTAATGCCAACCAACATTGTCATGCACCAATGTTTTGTTGGCTATTTGGAGCAAAGCATCTTACCAAACTATGAAAACTTGTTTTTAACCACCAATGGAATGGTACAAGTATTATTACATTGGCTCAGGGCATGAATTTTTCTAAGCAGACACTGTGGGGGACGAACTTTGAATTGTAATTGCCATATTCTGTTTATTGTTTTCAACTTTCGCAAAATGAACCTTTTTGTTAGCTGATATCAGTGTGAACAGACTCCTTAAAAACACGGTAGGCCTAAATCCATAATGACAAATCAACATATGCCTACTTAACTAGAAAATGCTCCCAGACAGCAGCCAAGGAGTTCACTGAGGAGTGATGGTTAAAATCTGTAATTGTAAATGTAACTCTGATTGGCGTGATTTATTAATCAACCGGTTTTGACGCTATTATGCAGCTGCGCCATTGTTGTGCATGAGACACCTGTAGTTACTATGGTAACAGCAGATGCCTTTTAATACCACAGGGCACAGAAGTCTGGGCAGCTTAACAAACTATTGTGGTCTGTTATTGGTATTTTCCATATTTAGGTGAGCAGCCGTGATCTGACTTTATGCTGCACACAACATGAGTCTGCGAACAGCGAAAGTGAAAGGAGTTGGTTTCCTGGGTGAGAAGGTGGAGGTGTGCAGCTCTTTATCTAACAGCTCACTGTGTCTGCTCCTGAGTGTTGCATTACTCACTGCCATATTTCAAACTGGTCCGCTGTCTAAGATACTGTTGAAATGACAGTTGTCTTCGTGAGTAGCTGCATTTTTGATGAATGACAGCGGTCATCAAAAACTTTTAAACAGATTGCATTTCTTGTGACTATTTCAAAATAAAGGTCAACATGTGTTTTGCTAGTTAAATGCTTTTAATGTGAAGCTGCAGCAGCAGGAAATGTTCAGTTTGCATTAGCAGTAACTTAATAGAGCATTTGTTAACAGCTTATATTGCCTGATGAAGCTGTTGTTCTCTTGCACTTGAAGCCAATGTGCTTGCTTCTTTTTTTTACTTTTAGTAATGGATGTGATTGAAAATGTAGTACACAAAAAAAAGTACAAAAAAAAGCTACTCAATTACAGTAACGTGAGTTATTGTAATTCGTCACTTTCCCCCTCTGGCTATACTGATCCCTTCATGATGTCATGAAGGGAACCAAATTCAAACGGCGTGTTTTCACAGGAGAAAAAGAGAGAAGATGTTTTTTTCTCAAAGTTTGGGGGTCTTTGGAAAACACATTTATGTTGAAGACATGGGACCTTTAAGAAGGACATTCTCACCACCTAATTAGACTGATGTGAGTCAACCCCAGGTACGAATACATGCAGATGGAAGCACCTAGTTACCATGGAAATTTCAGAACCACCTGTGGATGTGTTCATTGGATCTCATCATGTGTCCCTATCTAAACCATAGGCTACCCAGCCCAGGACGGTGTAGTACAAAGGAGATGTTTGTGGCTGCAAGAGTAAGGACCTTGCATGCTGTTTTAAGAAACCTAATGTTTAAATTCATGTGCCGGCTTAATGGGTCACAAAATGAAATAATAATGGGCTTAACTAACATAAGGCTAAGTACTACACGCTACCAATCCTGTATGTGGAAACACTGGTATAATTGTCTCCTGGTAGAACAATGTTTTTCTTTTTAAATAATTTTATACTTTTCATTTTTCTAACCATGATTTACTATGGTATTTTTTAATGTGTAGGTATGTGCGTTTGTGGATATGTTTTTTTTATGTATTGTTGTGGGTAAGATACTGTAATAAAGTTTTGATTTGATTTGATTAATTATTATAATTTAATGAATGCCTTGAATGAATTACTTCACTTTTTTAAGGTCGAGCCAACCTCTGATGCACTTATTATTATTTGCATTAAAGCTGACCAAAGCCAATATCTTGTGCTAATATAAGTGCTAATGCTCAAGTCTCCCGTCATTTTGTGGAAGTCTCTTAGGAAATACCATTTAGTGCGCGAGTGTGAGTGCGTGTGTGAGAGAATAAGGGTAGATAATACAGACGGGGAAGGGAAGACGCAAAATAGTACCAGTTAAGAAGAGAAAGAGCATGAGGTGGATAGAGGGAGAATGACTGACAGAACAGTTTCCACTTTTGTGAGATGACATATCAAAAGAAAGAGAGAAAGAAAGAAAGAAAGACAGTCCCTTCATATCGTCATATATGGCCATCACACACTAGAATCCATGGATTGCATTAGCAGTGGCTTTTAAATGAATTAACTTAATTGTACCTCAATTACACTCCACTTTCCCCTCAGTTACATCCTTAATTAGCATTTATCAGAAAGCAGGCTAAATGAGAGAAATGCATCCTGGGTAGCTGGATAGGCACAACCAGAGAAATATATAGACCTAGTAAAGTTTCTTGTCATTGGAGAGATACTTATGCTGCCAGTGTGAGTAAATTAATGCCATCTTGTCAAAAACTTTCCTAACACAGCCAAACATCAAGCATGTGCTACAAAATAAGACACAGCAGTATTACTTAATAGTCCAACTGTGTACACAGAAAGAATGCCAGCTCGGTCTGTCTTGCAGCATTTTATTTGACAAAGCTCTCGCCAGCATCCGGCAGCCTCTAGCTTGGTCTCTCGTCTGGCTCCGGCTGTTTCCGGATATTTACTCTTGTCCAGTCTCTTGCTTGGTTACTCTCTATTTTTCTCTTCCTCGCTTCCTCCAAATTCGTCTTCTTCAGTCTCTTTGCAGCCTCTGCCCATGCTGAGACTACTGAGCTAGCTTCTTACAAAAAAACTTTGGGTTCCAATGTCACATAGCGCAGTAGCTGGCATGGGGAGCCTGGAGTGGTAATGACCGAGAGGCCATTCGCCCTATTACAAGTCAGCGTAGCATCAAAATGACTGTGAAGCTCTTATTTTAAGATATAATTACCACATAATTTTACTTTAAAGGGCTGGGTAAGTCACATGGCAAATTTAAGAACAGGACTGTTGTACATTTAGCAGTATTTCCAGAGGAGGGCCTGCTCAAAGTATGAGCCAGACAGTTTCTGTTTTGGCATGTTTTGATGATGAAGTTGAAATTGTAGCTGAAATTAGTTGAATAGGTTGATATGGTGAAGGTGGTAGCAAACAGCTTTCCTCTTTTTACACATCCAGCAGACACAGAGCAACATTAGCATTTTAGAATCGTGTCTCTGTCCATGTGATGAATGTAAGTTCAATACTTACTCTCCTGTTTGCTCGGTTTGGCCTCTTTTTAGCTACTAAATACTTCCCCTGTATTCACCAGGTAGGCTAGTCGCTAACACTGTGCTGTGTGGTGCTGGTCACGTAGTGTACGTTGGATTTACCAGAGTTCTTTTGCTGAAAACCGCTGCTTGCTGCTGGAAACAGAGTTGGTAAGAGTGGGGAGACTGAACCAAAACAGTAACCTTTTAGGTTTATTAAGCAATTTCTTTCACATTACACATTTAACCCTTTGTTAATATAAACATATTGATATTGAAGAATACATACACCTTAATGTTCCCCATATTCCCCATTAGGCAGACTAATGAAGCTCAGTATTAAGTTCAACCAGGAAGACTACCTTTATTCTTTATTCATTCACCACTCTCTCTCTTCCTGCCACGATCTCCATCAGTCAATCAAGTCACAATCAAAAATTCGGTTCTCTCCTCTGCTGCTAGCTGTTATTTCACCATGAACTGCTGCTGCCCTCCTCCACCCTATTCACCGGCTGCTCATCAGGTCCAGGTCCAGTTCAAGCTCAGCTGAAGGTTGAAGTCTTCTCATCATATCCAGATCCTCAGCACTTTCTTCATCCCTTCATCATCACCACCAGTGTCTAGACCCCATTGGGGGTTTTCAATACTTCCATGACTTCCCCTTTAAATACCACGTCATCACGATGGCGTCTAATCGCCAAAGGACTTTTCACATTCTAACAATCATTGTATCACATGTCAGTAAATTACTATTGTTCACTCAGTTTCTCCTGATTAAACTTCAGCACTACCCTCTCCCAGATGATGTAGTAACACCATTGTTTGGTCTGTTTAATCAATCACAGAAATGCAGATAACATTAATTAAAAAACAAACTATTTCCCAGTAGAAATCTTGTAGTTAAAAACTGAAAAAATGAATCAAGTTCTTTGTTCAACTGAACTGTAGCAGCAGGAAACAACTTCTGGATGTACAAGGACAGAACTGTACAAGGACAGTACTGTTCTTGTACAGTAGACAGTACACAACGCTGTCTCACACACACTCTGGCAAGAAAAATATGGTATAAAATGTGAGAAATGATTGCTGAAATAAGACTCTTTCTTTGTCTATTTGGTCTATTCAAGCACCGATGCTGTAACTCCATCTACAACAACAGACACGGGTCAAAATCCGGCTGGCTTCCCATTGCTGCAGGTTTGCGGTAATGCTAGAAGCTTCAGAGCGGACATGATGCCTGGTTAAGGAAGAGTGATGTTCTCTCCTTAGTATGCAGAGTATATGTAAATCACGTTCTCATTGCCCCTTTAATGTCACTGTTCTAGCCCCATACTTTAGTTACTTTAGTTTTTTTATTCAGTTACAGCTGATTTTCAACTCTGGAATCATCATTGCAAATGTGATTACTGACGATGACTCTACCTCAGTTCACTTGCCTTTCCCCTTTTTTCAGAAAAACTTACAATACTCTCTCACTCTACTTCAAAAGTAACCATCACCTTCACAATTGCCTTCAGAATTTACTATCACCTTTTCATTCTTCTGCAAAGTAAAAATATTTTCTTTAATCTCCTTCAATTAGCCTTCAACAAGTTACCACTGTTGCAAACACAAAGAGATCAACTACAACAACAACATGTTATTTTGTACACTTACACACATAGGGGTGGTATGACAAATATGTAGAAATGGAGTCAGTCCTTGGTCCAGAAGTCTAATTTTTGTTTGCTCCTCTCAGTGACATTTCATGAGTATTAAGGAAAAGAAAATTGGATTTGAAAAGTCTTTCAATTGAGCAT
Source organism: Micropterus dolomieu (assembly GCF_021292245.1). Classification (NCBI taxonomy): domain Eukaryota; kingdom Metazoa; phylum Chordata; class Actinopteri; order Centrarchiformes; family Centrarchidae; genus Micropterus; species Micropterus dolomieu. Next base: position 31,582,082 of record NC_060153.1, read on the forward strand.
TGTGGCAGAGGAGTTGTAGCCTTGCATCAATGTGTTTCCTTTAATGTAAGCTTTTTGATAAGTAGATTGGAAATATGACATGAAAAGCACAAAGAACATCTTGAAAAAAGCACATAATGTCAGACACTGCACTCTGCATAACATCCAAAATAACATTTTTAAAAGTCTTAGTGTCCTTCAGTAAGACTTGAAAGAAAGTAAACTACATGCATACAAGGTTTACAGTAGATCAGTCAGTCAAATATGTATGTTCCACACACGTGCTCACAGAGACAGAAAGAAAAATTCTTAATTAAAACACTGCAGTTGAAATTTAAGACATGAAAAGGCAAATACTGCCCAGGGACCAGCTTGTGAGATGAAAGCTTGACCTCACATGTTTTATATGTGATTAGGTTAACTACTGATTAAAGCTTCCCTAATCAATATTTTTATATTGGCAATGGATCTAATGTCTATGTGCATATGAAAAAGGGTTGCGAGTGAAGAACCCACAGGGAACTATCACTCTGAAGTTGCCCTCAGCGCTACAGAGTGTTTTGGCTTCTTTTTAGTCACTGTTTTGGTTTTACAGTCTGCCACTGTTTGGTTCCCTCTCACCACTCTCATTAGCATCGTTGTCAGACGGAGCAGGCAGCTGTTTTCAGCAAAAGAAAGAAACACATAGACAACATAGTGAGGGGATTTAGGAGCTAAAGAGGCAGATATTTTTCTCAGAAGTTGAGCTAAAAAGTGATTGAATACCATTGCCATTCAACTTTTCCATACCAACTTAAAAGGTAATACTGTATGTCCGGCCTATTCAGTTGGCAGAGGCAACCTCATAGTGGCCCAGGATGTAAATCAGATATATGACAAAATGAGTGAACTACATATACACTGTATGAGCTAACGACTGAGCCACTTTATTACCTTCTCATCTCTGTTGAGAGTTGCACATGCGCTGTTCCAATCAGGCAGGATATTTATGGATGTAGCGACGCCGTCAATCCAGGGATCAACATTAGGGACTGCCCGATTGACTGGGGCAAGTAAATGAAACATCTCACTTGCCTGATCGGCAAAGAATTAACCTTATACCAAAACAATGTTTTTAATATATTATCACAATGCAGCCACTCGTCTCTGTCTCAGCTGAGTGCCACGAAATACAAACACACAATGCAAGTCAAATTCAACAAGCAGATCAGTGGAGATTCCACAAGTTGATGACAACTACGCTCATTACTGTAAGTGCAATAAAACTTTTGCAAGTAAAACGCATACTTTATTGAATTTATACAAATATTTTATCAATACACCTGTTTAATAAGCCTAAACATGTAGAAAGCCCTAAGCGGCCATCCATTCAAATAGTTTTTGTACTCCCGTGATAACGGGATCATTTTCCCGTGATCTCGAGATTACGAATTTTGTTTTCCCATAATAATGGGATAATTTTGAATTCAAGGTAACAAACCATAGCCGAATACAGGGGTCGGCAGGTGCGTTTCTTTAGGATAATTTCAGAAGAATGTCTAGTGTCACTGGTTAGCTCAGTTGGTAGAGCACAGGACTTCAAAGGTAATCAAAGGATTGTGAGTTCAGTTTCTGCTTTCAATTATTTTTTTCCGTCTTTTGTGTGTGTTTTTATTATCAACTTCAACAAAGTTGTTCTGAAGAGATTCAGGGGAATCCAATCACACATTTCCCGATGTCTATTTCAAATATTCCAAATAGCCATCAGGAAATGGGTAACATTAAATGGATTCCCCTGAATGAGAAGCGGAGTCATTTCCTGGAATGATGGGGATGGAGTCCATAGGTTTATGGATGTGGACCAATCACCAGGACGCACACAGTCCAGCATGTGCTTTATTGTGAGCATGGGAAACAGTCTGTTCATAAGATCTTTGTGAATAGGATTATAAAACGATCAAATTGAGGATTAAATACGCAACCTTTTTCATTCCTGTGCTCTACCAACTGAGCTAACCAGGGACACAATTTCTTTTTTTAATTATCATTAAAACACTCCTGCCAACACCTGTGTTAAACTACTGTTTTGTTATCTCGAGATCATGAGGAAATGATCCCATTATCATAGGAAAATAGAGTAAAAAAAGTATTTACATGGATGGCTGCTTAAGGCTTCCTTAGAAAGCAATATTGTCTTTCATCCACCACAGCTGTGTTTTGGTTTACATAAGGACAGCAAGCTAGCTTGGCAAATAGTGAATTGTTACAAATAAACTAAATCTCGTCTAACTGTTCAGCTTAGTTTGCCGCGCATCTTAAAATTTGTCAAATTCTTCTTATCAGCTAGCCAAACCAGCCGCCCCTCTCTCTCCCAGCAGCAGCAGAGGGAAGAAGACAGGAGGAAGGACTGATACTGACTGATGTCTGTGTTCTACTTTCTTTCTAAACTTCTCTCATTATTTTGATATCAGGAATATGATTTATTTTGACATTTTTGATTTATTTTCAGTGCGATATTGAGTTTATATACTGACCTTGTAAACGTTTTTGTTGCTGCTCTGGAAACATTTAGTTAAAATAAAATATTAAATTCTACTTCTGTTTTAAATTTATTCAACTCTTTTTTGAATATAATATATATTTGTTTTTTTAAAAAAAAAAGAAGAAATTATTCAGAAATAAAAAATAACCGACAAGAGTATCAACAAAATCATACGATACCCATCCCAACTCTTGAAAAAATGGCAGCAGATAGACAATGTGTATGATAATTTATCACTCACAATTAACATGTCCTTCTCTGGGGAGAAGGATGGTGGTCATACCATTGTTGAAATGCTAGAATATGCTAGAATGGGTCAGAAATGTACTTCCCCAAAGTCAACTTCAGGGCAAATGAAAATAAAACAAACGTTAAAAAGCTGAACATTGAACCCTACAGTCATAGCTTTCACAAATCAATGTTTTCTCAAGTGAGTTCTGACCATGCCTAGTTGCTTTTTAAAACATATAGCTATTGACAGACACAAGTAGGGAAGTGCCCTGCTGAATATACACTTATGGGCCACTTTATCAGGTATACCTTGCTAGTACCAGGTTGGACCCCCTTTTGCCTTCAGAACTGCCTTAATTCTTTGTGGCATACTTTCAACAAGGTGTTGAGACTTCGGTCCATATTGACATGATAGCATCACGCAGTTGCTGCAGATTTGTCGGCTGCACATCCATGATGCGAATCTCCCGTTCCACCACATCTGAAAGGTGCTCTATTAGACTGAGCTCTGTTGAGTGTGGAGGCCACTGGAGTACAGTGAACTCGTTGTCATGCTCAAGAAAACAGTTTGAGATGATATGAGCTTTGTGGCATGGTGCATTATCCTGCTGGAAGTAGCCGTCAGAAGATACACTGTGGTCAGAAAGGGATGGACATGGTCAGCAACAACACTCGTGTCGCGTTTAAACGATGCTCAGTTGGTAATAAAGTGCCCAAAGGGTGCCAAGAAAATATCCCTCACACCATTACACCACCACCAGCAGCCTGAACCGTTGATACAAGGCTGGATGGATCCATGCTTTCATGTTGGTTATGCCTAATTCTGACCCTACCATCTGAATGTCGCAACTGAAATCGAGACTCATCAGACCAGGCTAAGTTTTTCCAATCTTCTATTGTCCTTCTGTTGAGCCTGTGCGAATTATAGCCTTGGTGTTGTGCGTTGGTATGGTGATGATGGTAATCTGCATACCTTGGTTGTAACGAGTGGTTATTTGTGTTACTGTCTGTCTGTCTGAGTTACTTTCTGTCATCTGGAACCAGTCTGCCCATTCTCCTCTGACCTCTGACATCAACAAGGCATTTTCGTCCACACAACTGCCGCTCACTGGATATTTTCTCTTTTTCGGACCATTCTCTGGAAAACCTACAGATTGTTGTGAGTAAAAATCCCAGTAGATCAGCAGTTTCTCAAATACTCAGACCAGCCTGTCTGGCAACAACCATGCCACGTTCAAAGTCACTTAAATTCCTTTTCTTCCCTATTCTGATGCTTGGTTTGAACTTTAGAAAGATGACTTGACCACATCTATATACCTAAATGCACTGAGTTGCTGCCATGTGATTGGCTGATTTATATATAGGGATCCCCAGTGCCCCATGCGTCCATATGTGTCACAAGTCGTGTCATTTTGAGAGGTATTGACAAAAGACCTATTTTGTCATTTAGTTTGGTGGACGTGTTGATCAACTCATATTAAACATGTAAAATTATCAAAAGCCAGCATACAGGAGCTACAGGTTTCCCTGCCCAGCCCTGCCCTCAGGAACTACTGGGATAAAATTAATGAAATGATGTCTGCAGCCTTTAATGAAGGCATGTACCTTTTTGAATAATACATACATCATATTGTTATATGTTTGTATCTATTTATCAGTAGATCAGAGGTACCATTAAGGCGTTACTGAGCTTTATGTGTATAATCCTTTCCCTTACCATTAGTCTGAAAAGTATATTTTTCCTCCGTGCGGCATATCTTAACAGTTATCAGAAGACTATGCCATCTCCACCTTGTTAAATATGGCTTGAGCCTCGACCCCAGTCACCATGACAACATAAAACACTGGCGGTGCTGTAGCCATGGTGATGAAAGCAGGTGGACATTGAGGTGCGAGGGTTGATGCAGGACAGGAAAATGAGGGAGGTTTGAGGGAGGATATCAAGACAGAAAAAAGAACAGAAGAAAAGAGGCCAACCTCTTTTTTCCTGTTGTCATTTATTTTCCATCTCTCTATTTCTTCTACCTCCATCCACCCTTTTCTGTCCTGTTACATCCTGTTCTGTCTACCTTGTTTTATGTCTCATTACATCTCACACACTTGTGACACTGTGACACTATGTTCTATTGTCCATTAACTCATTTTCACCCTGCTACTTATTTATTTTATTAGTGGCTGGTGGCATCTTGCAACCCATCTCTTAGCTAGACCACGCTTGTCAGGTTATTCCCTGGATGTAGTCTGGCTGGCGAACAAAATCAGAGTGTTATGGTTTTCTAGTAAGTTACAGAAATACTGGACAAAGAGTGGAATGGACAAAAGCTGTTGATCTGTAGAACTGAAGTTGGATAATGTTTTATTATATGCTCAACCATTTGCGACAACCTCACCTGCAATAGTGTACTGCAGGGCTTGAGCCCCCATATACTCTTCCTTCACGTGTGATTCAGTACAGTGTCAGTGTGTTGTGCCTCCCTTGCAAATGAGCAGAAACTGCACTTCAGTCAGGACAACTTTATCAAAGACAGTTTATTTGCTCAGCAGTAAGTTCTGTTTGGTGGTATGGCTCTGTTCTGGAACACGCCTGCGCCTTCATGGGCCTAAGCCCATCCATGTGCATACATGGAAAGACAGAGCAGAGAGGGCAGCAGCAAAGATCCCCCCCTAGGGTACAGAATAGAGTAGCATCAACAGATATGACATTGATTGGTCAAGAATAGCCTGAAAGGAGGAGCTGGGGTGGTGATGTGTTATAAGCGGCTCGCAGAGGAAGCAACAAGGATAGGCGGGCTAAAGCAGCTTTAACAAGGCGCCTTGTATGGATTTTGTCAATGAATGCCAAGAGGGAAATCAGCTGAGCTGTCAGCTGGTGTGGACTGACTTTGACATGGGCTGCTATCAGCTGATGTGATGGGATTGTGAACTGAGCTTGACTTCGTTGCCTGCCTGAACTTAAGCTATGCTCGATTTGTCAAGGGATTATCTACTGCCCTGGAAATCACACTCACTAACAATGGATGGACCTCCAGGAATACAGAGCTGCTAAACTGTGTAAAACTTCAAAATAGAGTGAGTCTTCACTGAGTTTAACATAAAGCAAAATAGTTGAATTGCACATCACAAACCTGAAACTGAACTGGTGGCGCTATTGATTGATTAGTTGATTGTTAACAGAAAAACTTCCCAACGGACTTCACTTTATAAAATGCTGTATGCATGTTTGGATCTTTTGTAATAATGGACCATTACTGTCATACTAATATTTACTTGCTTTTTTCTTATTGACCACATGCCAATAATTTAGTGAATTCATTTTTACAGTAGAAAATATGCAATTCTTAAAGAGTTAATCAAGCCCATTCATTTACAGGCTAAACGGTGTAGGTAAGGGCTAACATTCATCGAGTCGCACAGTTGGAAATTATTTGCATTTTTTGAGGCAGGCACATAAAGTCCAACTTTGAGTATGGAAGCATTTTCCCAACTTTCTTAAACTGGAAAAATAATCCTATCTTTACCAGGATTTAGCAGAGCTACACAGTAGGGTGGGTGATATATAAGGGAACATGTGTCAAAAAGAAAAAAATATATATAATCAAACAGATTATTTGATCCAAATAGAAATTGAAATGAGATCATGTAATGGCGGAATTGCAAAATCCATGTCGTGGCAGAACATGACACCAAATTCATCTTTCAGAATTGCCACAATTAAAATATTTGACACATAATACTGGACTTGCAATTTTATGAACACATTACCCAAATTAGGAATATGCCAATTAAACATTCAGCAGCACTGGACACTGGAATGGGCAGCAAAGTGAGATACAAGTACAGTCAATTTACCATTAATCACGGAGGACCCTCAGTTAGTGGACATTATCTGATTTTGAATAAAAGACCATTGTTAGTCTTACATATTGGTCTTTATAGAGTTAGATGTTTTTCAGTCTCGTGCACACACACACACACACACACACACACACACACACACAAACTCCCCACCTTTTCCCGTTCGTCACTCTCAGGTTGTTTCTTTAATTGTGTTTAATTGTTTCTAAACAGGACAAAGAGATGTGCCAATGCCAGATAGCAGCAGAAATTTAGGGCCGATCATATCACACACACACACACACACACACACACACACACACACACACACAGTCCCTCGCCTCTCATAACAGATAATAAACAAAGTGCAGGGTATAATTGCTCTCCAGGATCTGTGGCGCCTGTTGCTGTGCGGATTTGTGTGCATGCATGCTCGTGTATCATGGTGCATTGGCAATTATTAAAATTCATGATGTCACCAAGTAAAAGAAGTGTGTACATGTGTTTATGTGTATATGTATATATGTGTGTCTGTGCGTGAGTGAGTGCTATAGAGAGAGAGACAGAGAGGCAGCAGGGAGATGGTGTTTGTGGGTGTGAATTCATGTATTTTAGTGTGCACATGTGTTTTTTGTGTCTATCACCATAAAATTTATGGGTCACTAAAAGGTAGAAAGGGCATGTGTGTGAGAGGGAGAAAGAGAGACTGGAGAGAGGGATTTGAGATACAGAGACCCAGAGCATAAATCACTACCTGACTCTTTTCCCAAATGGACACTTGTGTTGGGTACTCAGACAGGGAATGGGAGAGGAGGGGGAAGAAACAGGGTAGACTAACAACATGAAGGAGTGGGAGAAAAGATGAGGGTGATGCTGAGGAAATAGAAAAATAACAAGAGAGGTAAAGGGATAGAGATGTAGGAGCATAGATTTTTGATGACTATTGCCGCCACTGTTCACCCTGCTGCACCAGATTTTAATAAGAAGAAAAAGGGAAATTGTATAAATGCATAAAGTGGTGAGCTATACAGAGTGAAAACAAAAATAAAAGGATGAAAGCAGAGAATACTTAAGAACTCGATGACACTTGGAAGAGCGCAAAGCTCTGCTAATGCTGAACAATTCAGCAACCTGCAAAGCTACATCTTCTATAATGGTTTGTTTTATAAATTGATTTTCCAACAAACTAACACATGCTGTTAAGTGGGCCAATTTCAGACTGTGCCACCGGCACTTGTATGCAGCATAGTAAAAAACTGAATATTTAGAACACAAATATAGTCTGAAAAACACACCATTACCAAAATCTTAAAAAAGTTAAAATTCACCCAGCTATATCAGGTACACATCATATGCAGTATTACTTACACAATACATACATACTGCATGAATTTTCCTGGTATTTATACCTATGCAGTGCAGCGGAAGTACAGTATGTGGGCAAAACAATTATTAATATGTCTTTATGTAAGAAGAGTATTATGTAAATGCTAGAATGCAGAGCCTTTAACTGTGAATAACTAGATTATGATGCATATGGAGTTAGCATCATTAGCCACAGAAAATTTACATAGCAACCATATGGAGGACACTCTTGTGCATTGTGCCCAGGTTACTCAATTATCCGTACTCAAACAGGCTCATTTGTTGAGTTTGTCATGAGACTGTTGCCATAATGGCACAACCACATGGTGTGCCAGGCTAAAGAGCTGTGCACACGCGGGCATCTGCTAGCCCGTGGCTCACCATTTTCATTGTCAGTCTATCACCCATAGTCGCCCACAACACCACCAAAGGAAAAGAGGGTCTTGCCAAACACTTGCGATTCTGAACACTCTCAACCTCAAGTACCAAAACGCACCACAAAGCGTAATGCAAAGTACCCAAATGCAAAATTTAAAGTAAGTTTGGGTTGAATTGGGATTTTTTTGCAGTATGTTGTCGAGTCCTTGAGGGTAATTTTTTGTCAAACTAACGGCAGGGTTCAAGGAATGACAATGTCGGTCGGTCAGTCCATCACTTTGGACCTAACGTTAACAACTATTGGATGTATTGCCACATTCACTGTTCAGAGATAATGTATCCTATTGACTTTAGCGATCACATGTCTTCTGAAAGAAGAAAGAAAGAAGTTATGAATGAAATTTGTTTTGGCTTGCTAGCTTTGGAAAGTGTATATGAGACTTTGTGGCAACGAGAGTCTTGTTCACATTCAGTATCTATGAAACCTAAAACACGCTGGGTGTAGTGTGCTCGTAGAACACACCCCTGATTCACTTTGGCGTCCTCTTAAGCAACAAGCATGAAAGCACCACAAAGTGCCGATGAAAGCTCGCCACTCTGCAGAATGCTGGTTAGAAATGTCACCTTAAGCCTTGGTGCAAAATGGCCAGCAGATTTAATTATATCCTGGTGTTAGGCCAGACCGCATTAGCTTGCTGGTGAAAGGTTTGATTCGGAAAATTGAAATCCCCAAATATACAAAAACAAACTTGTAGATATGAAGTAAATATTATAATTTGATATTTAACAAAACATTTTTCTTAACTCAAAATATTAAAAGGAACTATCATCAACTCTGAAGTCATGGAAGAGGGATTAAAGCACTCTGCCGGTAGATTATAATGGCTGTACAGAAATTAGACCATTGCAGGCAAATGTATTTAATGTTGTGCTTCCTATTTGTTCATTCTGCGTGTGATTTGGTGTAAAGAGACCTGCAGCACAAAGCAATAGCTTCAGCCAAAACAGAAGACTGCCTCACGCTGCTTGTTTGGAGTGTATCTCACTCACATTTCCATTCATTTATTCAATCAGTGCACTTACTCAAGCTTCGGCTCCGTGCCCCTTTGTGGCCAATATGAAGCATGTATGCGTCTAGAAGTGACACACAGCTGTCTAACAGGATCACCCACTCATCTTGGACTACGTTCACACTGCAGGCCTTAATGCTAAGTTTCGATTTTTTTTCCCAGAACCTATTTTTTTGTTTAACAGCTCAGATTATTGTTTTATTGTGGCCCATATCAGACTCCGGTGTGAACTGTCCATGGCCTGAAAGTGGGGTCGCTTTCAGGCCGTGGACTGAAGAATAAAACGACGTCACGCTGCAGTAAATAAGGAGCCAAAGAGGTTAGCTCCAGTTAGGCTCGGTTAGCTCCTACTTGCTAACCCTCCCCATTTTCATGGGAGACTCCCGTATTTCATTGCCCTCTCCCAGTTTACTCCCGGATTAACATCTCTCCCGAATTATGACAAATGTTTTATTACATTCATTACTGTTTCTGGCATTGTGCAACACATCTGTCCCACAGCTCTCTCTCTCTCTCTCTCTCTCAACTTCGTCCGCTCGGAAAAGTAGCATGCACGTACCTCAGAGGAGCGCTTGTGACCTGGTGGATTTCAGGTGGGGGAATCTGTGAGAGAGAGAGCGCCACATGCTTAATAATGGCTTTTGTGGAGCTTTTTTGCTCATCGCGGCTCCGTCTGGCATCTGCTCCAGAGTGACGTCAAAGTCGCATTAATCCCGATTTGAGTGTCCAGACTGAGGTCAACAAAATCGATCTGTATTGGATTTGGACCACATGTGAAAGTCACATATGAGCAAAAAAATCAGATTTGGGTCGCTTTGGCCTGCAGCCTGAACGTAGCCTTTTGTAGTAAGCTTTACATCCACAGTATTACACTCATTTCATTTTGTTTACTATTTTCCACGCACAAGAACGATTTACACTTCACATAAATAAAGTAATCTGAAATTGAATGTTACATTCTGAGAAAGGAGAGAAGTCGATCCTGACTTTTATTTCCAAAAAAAGTGTTTCCCCCTCTTCTTCCGCTTCACAATCTTTTTGCTGATGGGGATAACACACTGAGAGACATACACACACACGCTGCCCTGACTATACAGCAGTAAAACACTTCTCTACTGATTTCTGAAACACTCAACTTAACCTCTGGGACATGCTGTGTCTACTGAGCACACACACATGCACACATACACAGACCTTTGAAAGGAACAACTTAACCTCAGAGAGTTAATCCTTGCTAAAACCTACTGAAATATGAAAGACCCGGTGGGAGGAGGTTGAACACGAGCAGACACAAAGAGGAGAAAGAGAGGAGGAAGGAGATGGAGAAGGAGTGAGTGAATATTAGATGGGGAGAGACGAGGTCATGGAGAGGTCTGGGACATGTGCTGTGTCAACACTTGATGAAATAATGTGGCGGAACGGGCTCTGCCTGGGCTTGTGAGACTAAAACATCTGACTTTAACTCAAGTACTGTAACTTCGCCTTACATTTTCTCAAAAAGTACTTTGTTACATTCTAGCTTACTTGACTTACTTACTGGAAAACTGGACCATTAACATATTGCTGGTGAGTTCATGTTTTAATGGATGGTTTGAGGATAATTCTTCTTTCCAAAACCCAGTAAATAAACATCTAAATGAATTAGTGGGTCACTCTGAAGAAAAATGACTGTGGCTCTTTGCTTTTCTCTCCAGGATATGGGAACATGGAATTTTAGAACAGCTTTCATCAAGAGTGAGCAATATTTATTGACGTGCAAAAGATGAGAACTGTGAAGAGTCTTTGGCAATTAGATACCATCATTATTTCATAGTATTTTAGGGGGTCGGTGAAGCCATGTGTGGAATAGGAAGGAGTCTAGACACTGGTGGTGAATGGCTGCATTTGGATGGATGTGGTGAGCTCAGACCTGTGCGCTGGAAGTGAATGTTGCACAGCTTTTTGCACAACTTTGTCAGGGATTTCAAAAAAATTCGGGATGTGAATTTATATATATAATCATGTTAACACCCCATCCAATTAATTGTAATAATCTCTTGTCATGCCATTGTCTAGTCAAGCCAGGTTGTTGAGGTAGCAGTGGAGGTGAGAGACAGGGAGGAACAAACAAGAGGTCACAAATTGTCATTTTTTTGTCCCACCCCAGCTCTGCAGAGGAGAACAGATTTGAGAACAGAGGTTTGAGGTTTACTGAAGAGTAAATGCCCATATGGATCACAAAGAAAGTGGGAAAAGAGAGAGAGAGAGAGAAGTGAAGGAATAAGTAGCATCTTCCTGATTCAACTTACTTTGGAAAGAAACGAGACCAGAAACTTAGAAATGAAGTATTAGGAATGTTGGTAGTTAAGAAAAATAGCAACTATATTGAACTACAATATACTAGCTATCCATACTTCTGGACCAAAAGTATCAAGAATTACATCGTAAAAGCTCACACTACAGTACACTTTTTGATGAAGATAACGCTTCACTTGATGGGGTTAGTTTCAGACAGCTGGATAGTGGCAGAGGTGAAAAACCAAAACCTGACATGGAACAAGAAAAAGAAAGAAAAGGCAAAATAGAATCACCATTGGGGAAAGACACACACTCTCACTCACACACACACACACAAATTTACTTCCTGAGGAGTGACAGAAAGGTGTGACAGGGTCAGCTGGTGAGAGGTTTTATTTTCCCAGAATGCATTTGTACAAGCCTCCCGGGGACCCAATCAGAGAGTAAGATTTAGGTCGGGTTGTCGTCAGCACATAAATAGAAACAACAAAAATGTCAACATGTAAATGGAAGCCTTGACACACACACACACACACACACACACATGCAGGCAAAGTAACACAAAGAAGCAAAATTTGTTACAATTAAATTTGCAGAGTTGGAAAATGTAGACAGTGCACCGGTGGAAATATTCTCTTTTAATTGTCTGCAGTGTTAACAAACTGGACTATTATACTGGAATATTGCTTTGAGATAATTGCTTGAATTCAGGTTTGTAATTGGCTTATGCAAGCGTATTTTTAAAGAGAAAGAACATATTCTAATCTAATTGAACTAGATAGCTCGATTATTGATGTTTCCTAAAGTTTCTGATTTGCAACCTTTCAAACAACACTCTATGGGGCCAGTTAAGATAATGCATATAGCTAACTCTAACATTTCTCTATACAGGTTCACTTTTTCAAAACCCTTCACACAGTCAGCACAGCATATGTCAATGTGGAATAAACTGTGGATCACTTTGCATAAATAACTAAATAGAAAAAAAATGCATAAACTCCTAATTGGGACACCGAGCGCTTATTTTCCAGTGCTTGGAAATGCGTGGAATTCAAAACGTTTTGTAATTATGTGGGGCGATGTGGAGTTTCACTGTTCTCTTCCAGTCACAGAGCAGGTTGCAGCCCGTCCCAGGATGGTGCCACTTTTCCTTCAACCTTAATCTCCATTCCTCAGCCCCACCGGGGGAATATTTTCCTCATGGAGGTGGGAAATTTATCACCAGATGCCCCTCTTGGACTCTATGAATGCTGGATGCATGGACATATCTGTAGAAGATTGCTACGGATGGATCAGACATGCAAAAAGATTATTTCCCATGTTTATTACAAGAGAGGACATAAGGTGATGTAGACGAACGCTTGCATTCAATTGCAGAAGACAGGGTTGACCAGCACTGTTGTATTTCAGCCCATTCTCATCTCAGGGCGTCATATAGCCACGATTTGAGAAAGAGTGACAAAGCGTAGGTATTTGAAGGGTCAAGTGTCTCTATGACACGCTCTGGGGCGTCCCGTACAGACCAGAAGTGCTAGCTGGCTTGCTACGTTCGCGATAAAGGTGTTGACAGCCCCCCGAAGCCCCTACCCTTACCACAAACATCAGAAATGTGGGTGCCTAAACCTAAGTCACTGAATGTATGCATGTCGACCGGCTAACTAACAGGTAGGGTTAGCCTCCCTTGTGTTGCTGCAACGTAGGAAACGGGGGCGTTTCATACGGACGCTGAAGGGTACCTTTAGCGTAAAATCCTTTGTCACCCTGGCTGAAAGCGTCAGTTACGACGCATTGAGATGAGAACGTGTTGTGTATTTCCATAAAACAGCTGTCCTATCAATGTATGTATAATATATAACTATAGCTTTGTACTGCATTACTGGAAATAGTTTAGTTTCACTTACTTACTTACTCTGCATCAATATAGTACATTGCAACATGTCTGATTAATTTTGTCACATATAGTGTCAGATAGCACATTCCATTAATCCACAACTGGCACAATAGACACACACACACACACACACACACACACACACACACGAAGCAACTTAACCTTAGAGAGTTGATCATTGCTAAAACTTACTGAAACATGCAAGATGTGTTGGGAGAGGATGAAGGGGGAATGGAAGGAGACACAGAAAGGGAAAGAGACCAGTAAATATTACATAGAGAGGGACGAGGTCACAGAAAGGTCTGGGATATGTGCTTTCTCAGGGCTTCTCCTGCTCAGTTAGAACTTTCACTTTAATTTCATGCCATGTTTTATTTCATAATGTCAATTTTCATGACAGTGGTGTTGTCACTGCCCTCTCATCTTTCAGCCAATTACATTCCCTGGTGCCTCTAAGCCGCCAAGCTCAACCACTGCTAACAAATGTAGTAGCTCCTTTTGTTTATTTAGCTAGACTGCACGTGCTACCTACCTGAGCTACCATGGCTGCATGTTTTGTCTCAGTTTGCGTTCTTCTGTACTTACCCCTGCGAATTTGAGTGCATAACTGCGTTCACACTGACCTTAATGGTAAAATGCTGTAGTACCTGAGTGATGTACTCTACTCATAACGGTAACGTTCAGTGTAGAATGCTAGACACTACTCACCCTCAATGGTCGCCATGTGGGCTACACAGCAGAAGGGAAGGGAAACTGCAGCGATTGCGGTTAATCCGATGAACACACCTTCCTAGTTGATTACTTACATCAAGACAGAACTTGTTGTATTACAGGTTTTCTGAAATTGTTTGTTTAAATATGCAAATGAGGCTTTATCTAATTCTAGCTTTTGGTGAATTTAAGAGAAATCTGCACAGGCAAATAGACAAAATGGAGTCAAATAAACACCTAAATGTGTATTTTATTTTTATCCCAAAATCTCAAAATTGACGGGTGCATGAAATAACACATTGTTTTTGCTTGTAGTGTCTCGCCTAATTTCTTCAGTTGTTTCACAAATTCCTTATTTTTTAAATACATTTTTATACCCCATGACATTGTCTCCTAACGCACATATGTTCGGTTCGTAACTCTCTCTTAAGCCATTAAGAAGACATTCTTTCTGAATTGTGTGTGTGTGAAAGACAGAATCTCCTCTGTTTACATTAGTGTGTTTAGAAAGTCAGTTCTCCCATAATCTATACCATACTTTGAGTGAGTGGATGTGTGTTTCAGTGTTTCTATGTTCACAGCTTCACAACGGCTCATCAGAGAACTGATGAACCACCATATACTGTATAAATCATGGACGAAGTGTCCGGGATGTCTCCCATAGGTTTCTGATGAGCCGTTGTGAAGCTCAGTGTGGCCGGCTCCGCCCGTCACCATCTTGGCGGTGCCTGACTCTGGCTAATCCAAAAATAGAAAATAGCAATAGCAAATAGGTAGAGCTGAGGCAGGCCAAATGCAGCCTGGTTTCTGAACAGCCTAGAGAGCCTAGAGGGCACCCACCTGTCATTCAAGCAGCAGACATTAATTATTCATAACTATAAGCCTTAATATCCAACGAAGGTTAAGGTCAAAGGCACAAGGGCATATAAGCCTTAAAAATTAAGTTAAATGGGTTATTAACTTATTAAAAAAATTCACCCCCACACAGTTGTCATGAAGGTTGTAAATGAGTTATGGAGACCAAAACCAAACAAAAATGTATTTGTACCAGGCTGTTAACGTGTTTATCTCTGCAGTAAAGTTTGGGCGTTTGAACATGGGGGTCTTTGGGGATTGACTCGCTCTTGGAGCCAGCCTCAAGTGGCCATTTGATTCTTCTCTCTGGCTGCTTCTGCACAACAACTAGTCACACTCTTTTCCTGTTTTATTCTCTGTCTCTCTTGCTTTTCTGTTTACTCTTGTTTAAAATGCATGTTTCTTAAGTTTTTCTGGTGTGTTTTGAATCAGACTCAAAACTTAAGTCAAAATGAAGTAATAACACACACACACAGCAGCAATAATGAACTCATTGATCTGGATTACTACCTGAAATTAAGTCTTGAATGTACTACTTGGGAGGATTTATCTGCACAAAAACACACACAAGGACGGCTGTGAACATGTGACCTCAACCCTTTGTAAGTTCAGTTCGCTCACATTTTTGTTCTTGTCATGTTCAAGTACTTTAGTGTTATTTTCTTTTTCTTTTTTAATTTTTGGAAGGCTTGTCATTTTAAGTTACATGTCTGCTAAGTGAGCTGTTATCACATTTTCATGTCATTATTTTACTCAACCTTGGTTTTAAGGGCTTTAACCATCCTGTTACCATCACAGTTTAACATTTATCAAGATTAGTTTATTTGGTGGGTCTCGTACAGTTTTTTTTTTTTTTAAAGCATTGCTTGTGTTAGGTGGCTCTTCTTTAAGATGGTGAAAGAGGAAAGGTCATGAATATCCACAGCAAATTTCTGAAATATCTGACTAGGTTTTTTTCCCTTATTGTGCGTTTGCAAGAGGAAGATTTTGTGCCAAACAAAACATTGACCGACACCCTTGACAAATGGCTGGTCTTAGGAGAGGAGATAGGAAGACGTCCTCGTTGATTTTTATGACTTCTACTGTATATGCGTATTTATGAGTCCTTGCCACATGTGAGGGACAGCAAGAAAGACCACTTACGTCATGCGTTAGCATTAAAGCCTCTCAATGTACCCCAGATTGGCAACGCATGTACTGTGATCGGTGTTCCTGTAGTTGCTTACTGTATTAAGTGGTTAAGCATGTGTAGGTGCATGCTTATCCATGTGTCAGACTGTGTTTATGTGTGCCCTTTATGGAGAAGTAAAAGCACACATCATTGTGTTTATGTATGTTTGTGCAAGAAGCATGCATTTATTTATTTCTGGAATTCATCCTGATTTGCATTTGGTTAATGTTCATGTTGTAGTGCCAAAGTTTAGGTGTGTTGTTATATAGTAATATGAGAGAAGTTACGAGATCCTTTAAAGTTTGCATTTTGAATTTGTTCTTGCTCCAACTCTGATAACACTTCTCTTTTCATTAGTATTTAAAGTCATACACAAGGCAATAAATAGTGCCAGGGTTAGGGTTAACCCTAACCCAGTGCCATTTAGTAATCAAACAGAATCAATTTAATAAACAAAATAAGTAATCCATGTAGCATAGAATTAGATCAAATCCTCTTGTAGAACAGCACTCAACTATTTGTCCACTGTCAAATGATGTATATGGTCTTTAATCCACAGCTTAAAGGTTGAAGGGAATTAAGTAGTATAAGTCATCTACCTAAAAGAGATGCAAAAGCGATCATATTTTTTGACTGGAAACTAACATGTATACCATGTAGACGTAATCCAAATATTGCAGTAGTAGCAGAAGGCTCTGTGTGTACATCAAAAACATTTGAAAATGTTTAAAAATTGATTGGCAGAAGCTATTTAGTGTTTGACAAACCAAAGCATATGCATTGCCTGCATTGGTCACACAAAGGCTCAACACTAGGCGTGAATTTGTAGCTAGCTTTGTTTTAGATCAGTTAATAGAATAGAATAAATAGAGGAGGAATGGATCCTATCTATAGATTTCTTAAAACTTTCTTCATATCTCCCTTCCACTGATTCCTTAACTCTCTCTTGATCTATATAATTGATGATTTATCTTACTAAAGGAGTATACTGTAGTTGGAAAGGTCAAGACATTTTTTCCGTGGGCTGCTCACCTCCATGTCATGCTTGCCTAACTTTGATTGCAGCGAAACCATGTCGATAATCCAAGAAATTACACAGTATTTCCAAGGCATTCAGTGTTTTAACAAACAGGCAGCGAGACAAACTGATGTCCATGACAAACGATCACAAACTGGCAAGGACAGAACTGAAACAAAGACAATATATACAGGTAAACAGCGAGGGAGGACAAACAGGTGCAACACAGAACTAAACATGAAATATGCCAGACACAAACAGCCAACACCAAAAACTTCAAAATAAAACAGCAAACGCAGACACAGACCAAATTCTGACACCAATGTGGTGGTTTTATCGTTTCCGCATTGGAGTCTTATTTGCCACTTCTGCTTTTACTGTGTGTAGTTCAGATTTGACAGCCTCAAATTCCTCAGCCAGCAAAGTCTTTAGCTCCGACCTAAGCAGTGTAGCAAAGTCTTTATTCAACAAGCTTAGGATTTTGACTTTCAGGTCCGCTGCCTCCATTTGGTCGGGGTGAGTAACTGCTGCTCCACTCGAGCTCGCGGCTTTAGGCCCAGCAGTAGAACATCCTGATGAAAAGTGAAAAATACAAAGAGTATTTCACAGCCTTTTGCGGGTTGTTTTAGGAAGTGTTTGGATGGAAATGATTATTGGTTATTATTTAGATTGAAGCACAACGGCAGAGTTGGATTGGTTGGCAAACAGAACTGATCTGCATAAAACAAGCCATTCCTTTTTTTAACAGACTGATATAACACCAACAAATTCTACGTGTGATACATTTGCATGGTAGCTGTTTAGTCTTAATGGCTTCTAATCACATGTAGTGATTGGCCAAGTGTTGTTATAATTGGCTTGAACACTTGAAGCTGTTCCAATGGCTACATATGCAAAGTGTGGTGCTGCTGGACATATGTTGTGTGACTTTAATGTGATAAAAGACATCTATGGTTGGAATGCGCCTTTTCCAGTGCATTGGATCTGTTTCCTTTCAGCTGATTCACTTGGTACAACACATATAGTACGAGATATCACGCCGCCCGCGTGGTATCCCATACCATATGTAATATACCGAGTTCCTCTCCTTCAGGGAACAGAAGAGTCATACTTTTTTTCACTGACATTATTGCATCAGTAAACCACCTGAAACAAATTAGTAATGAGTCATGAAAGAAATATATTTTTAGCTTAAATCTCATCATGTGGGCTGGTATGTCTTTACATTTGCATAGTCTTTGTTGTGATATGTTCTGTGCTACTTTGATTCTAGATTCAGAAAGAAGAAAGTCAAAATAAAGGGTAAAGTCTTACTTTTCCTTGCACTGAATGTTTAGTGTGGGTGGGATAAAGGGTGCCATTTTGTTGGATGACCTCTTCAGACTGCATTAGAGGATGAAAACACTGTGACCTTAAGCACCCCTTAACCACTGGAAAGCCCTTCACTGGCAATCACCTCACCCTTGACAAGTGCCTAATCATTTTTAACAGTGGATTTGCTAAAAACCTTCAAATTGCCTGTAAGGTCACTGACCATGTTTGCGTGTACATGTGCATGCCTGTGCACTTGTTTGTATATGTGTGAAAATGAAAAACGTGCATGCGTGCTAATGTGTGGGGGCGTAGGCTGCTTGTGTGTCTAACTTAGTCTTTTTTAAACTAGAAAAACACAGCAGCAAATATTCCCTGGGCCTTGTAATGAAGGCAAGACCTGAGAGTAGTTGTTAAAATGGGACAAAGAGGAATTTGCCATTTACAGGCAAGCTCTGTGAACGGCTGCTCTATGGGGACCTGAAACATCCCCTGGGATGTATATGTTGTGTTCATCATGGAAGATTTATGACTGTTTATGTTTGGCTTGGTATTTAAACAAAACAAATGATAAATACTGGAGCCATGCAATAAAAGTAGGCTGGACTAACAATTAAAATGTGCTGAATAGATTATTATAAGGGATATAGACTTGGTAACTACTTATGGAGCCTCTAAAAATGAAAACTTAATTTGTTGAGTGATTTTTTAGAATTACATCTTCGGTAGGAGTTTATATGCTTGGGGCCGTCTGATGAATGTAAGTATGACATTCACTCTCAATTTAGCCTTTAGTCTGCACCAACTTCTGAGGGAAATATCTGGCTCTTTAGCTGCTCTATGTTCCATTAACGCTATAAGCGATGAGGCTGAACCAAAAAAGGAAAGTTGGGAGCTGTAAATCCAAACATATGAGCTGAAAGATGCTAAAATGGTATGTTTAGCTGAGGGGAACTAAAAAGTTACACTTGATTGATCTATTATTAGAATATTGATTAGTGCAATTATTCCTTTAGTAGAAAACAAATTTGTAGCCTCCTCAGTTACTTTATGATGCAATATGAAAATACTATGAACCATTTATAGGATAAATAAACCTCAGTAAATAGTTAGATCACCTAAATTACAATAAATAAAAACAAGATAAAGTAAAAACCAATGAAAGTTTCTCGCTTACCTGTAGTTGCATGTAGTCTTGGAGATGGATTTAGTTTTGTTTTCTATTTTTTTTATATTTTGGGCCAAACATTTCCATTCAGGTTAATGGAATTTCATTTGTCATTTAAAAGTGACATTTCACATCAAAAGTTGTATGTCTTCAGAGGGACTATTTCTTCAATGGAAAGCAGTTCCAGTGGAAGCTGTTAACAGCTCGGTTTGTGTGTTATCCACGGAAACCAAGACATTCTTTCTGGAAAGACGTGTTGCTTGAGTTCTTCTCAACTATTTAAGTTCTTTGAGCAACGAAAACAAAATTCCATTCATCTCTATTATATTGGAGGGGCAGCAGATATGTGAGAGCCCAGTGCCTCCAAGCCACAGCACATAAGACTTATAGTATCTGCATGGCTACATACCACTGGGGGTAAGCAAGAAAATATGTGGTTTTATAATTTGTTTTGAATCAAAAATTTAACTGCTGTGAGAATAAATTCAATGCCTACCCTATACCTGACACTATCACAGAAAAGTGTCTCTTCTCAAGTTTTTTTCATAGTCACTGGTTTCTCTGGGGAAATCTGAATGTAAGTATGAATGAAGTTTTATGTTAAAACAGCAAAATAGTGCATTTACAACAATTCTGAGATTTGGCACCTCATGGAAAATATAAGACAATGTTGTTGCTGATTCATTTTATATGTATTGATTCCATTTGGGGTTTAACTATATTTTATTCAGAACTGAAGCAACTTCAATTACAAAATATTACTATTTTAAAGAGTGTTTGAAGTGGAAAAAAATAAGTGCCACTACTCCCCTTATTCACATGTTGGCATGTGTCTACATCTGTCCTGCACTGTTCACACCCTGGATGAGTAACTAGTACAAATTAGTGTATTAGTACAATATAACAGTTTAAGAAATACACAACCAAACAATCGTTTCTGTAGGTTTTGTTCTTTCATTAAATCTTTGTGAAAGAAAAATTGGCTACACGGTGATTAACCTGTAATTTGTTAATGATAAACACTAACTTGTCAATATGCATTTAACATTTAAAAGTTTGCTGTAGCACGTCGACCTTTTTCCGCCCACCCAATCCTGGCTGTGATTGGTCAGTTCCCTAAAGTGACAGTGACGAGCATGTCAACTGTATGAAAATAAAGGCACCTGATAAGTTCCTTGTATTATCTGTGACCAGAATTTTATCTTGTGACTTTTGCTTTATGGACCATTCTTACATTCTTACACTTATTTTATAGAAGAAAAATGACTTTTAACAAATCAAGTAACAGGGACACGTGTGCGTTTCAGTACTGTCTGCACTCTCCCCGCCTCTTCGCTGTGTGTCTCTGTGCAGCCGTACATTTGCTTGTGCTGTAAATCATGAAAATACTTGTGTAAGGGTGTAGGCGTCTGAATGTGTGCTGTGTGTACCCGTGACATGGCCAATCCATAGCTATTATACTGTAAGCAGAATGGAGTGAGTGTGATGTTGGGCACAACCGGGCCTTGTTATCCTGGCTAATAGGATGTGTATGTCTAGTTGTGTGACTGTGTGTGTGTTTGTGTGTGTGTATATGCATGTATGAGAGAGAAAAGAAAGAGAGTAGGAAGGTAATAAAGTTACTTTTAAATTGCTACTAGGTGTGTGAGTGAGATAGAGACATGGTGGAATTAGAAATTGCTCCATTTCTTTTAACCTGCTGTTTTCCTTTTCTCCTGATTTATTTTTCTCTCACACTTTTCTTTCTGTTTTTTCTTGCTTGTTTTTCTGTCTTTCTTCCCTTGTTTATTCCATTCCAATTTCTAGCACTCTCGCTTTCCTATTCCACTGTCCAAACTCATGTTTGCCCAAGAAAATGATCATTTAGTCATAGAGGGGTTTGTTTAAATTACACTGAGCCATAGTATATCAGACGCCGCTCTTATTTTGGATTGTTCTTGACAGCAGTTTCATGTTGTGTTATGAACTGTTGACTAACTAGAATATGTAATTGTTTTCCATATCTTTATTCAAGAGCAGGATCTTTCAATTTCAGAGCATGACTTATTGATTTCATGTTCAGATTTTTAAAATGCTTTCCCTTAAAACCCTGCCCTTGCATTCAAACAGCCCCTGCATTTGCTATTCTTCCGCTCAAACTGTGTGCTTGTACTCAGATTTATTGTTGCTTGCACATATTTATCAATTTAAATTCCTTTCATTTATATTTATCAATTCAATTTGAAGGAAGTAAAAGCTTACTGGAGGTCCTTGACTTTGGTGGTGACTGAGTCATGAAGGTGACGTTGTTTCTCCTCCAGCACTCTGATTGGAGGCCGGTGTGTTATGTAGCTACTTATATAAAGTATGCAGTTATTAAAGTAAAAAGTAAGGGCACTGGTATATGTAAAAACTGTCTTTTTATTCCAAAATTTGTAACGAAAGCACGGGAAGTATATAATAAAGCTGTGGAGTGGTTAAAGAGTAACCACCTTTACTGGACGTTCTGAGTCTCATTTCATTGTTCAACAATACACCCGGAATTCTGTTGATTTCGGGGTTTGACAGGGTAATTGCATTAAAAAATCTGAGAGCAGAGCAGAAATCTAAGAGCAAATGTTTCATATCTGTGTGCAAGCAGTACAAGAACACTGTAATAAGTTGCTCAGCCCATACTGCTAAATTTCCAGTCAATTATCTTATCCAAAAGAAAGAAGTGCATCAACATTATTTACTTCATAATTCCTTTCATCCAATAATGCACATGCAGTGATAATTGATAGTTATACCAAAATCAACAACTTCATACAAAATAAACAACGACATTTAATGTTATAATAAGAAGTTTGAGAATGTTTTCGCTTCATTAGGAAACTGTGGCGGAACAGCTTAAACTCTGGCGGGATAGGATAGGATACAAAAATAAAGTAGCTGTATTCCGTTACAGTACAGAAAATAAAGATGTAATCAGATTACAGGTACATTTGGATTCCATGACTACTGGGAATACAGTACGAAGGTGGTTTTCTTGCTGGTTTGGCTCTTGTCACCCCGAGGCTGAGTCAACTAACGTTAATGAGGCTGTGTTCAGTCCTGTTCGTGCCGTGTTTACCCGGAAGCTGCTGGGCGCAGTTTTGTTGCCCACTCGCCCGCAATCATTCCCCGCAGGTTCCCCCTGCCTCTGGCCTGAAAACCTCCAGTGCTTGCATAAAGGTGTGAACTTAAACACACACTCTGGTGCTCCGAGGTCCCAGTATGGGCAGAGTAAGCTAAGTTGTCGAATAGCTGCAGGCTAACTGAGCTAATTAGGTAATGGCAGCTATTTAGCAGCAGCTGACTTGCTACAGCAACAAGTAAAGCTTAAAAGGGAACTCCGTAAATCACGGAGTTGAGGCAGAGCAGCCGGGGAACATCAGAGAGAAAGCCAGATAATATTTTCCGTGTCCGCTCCCAGATATTTTTTTTTTCAGCAGCATCATAGAAACAAAGCTTTTCATTGGACATTAAATTAATACAGGCCCCCAGTGCAGGATCATTCACCAACATTTTAAAATTGTTTTCCAGGAAAAAATCAAGAAAATATCATCAAACATACCTACAAACAACATTTTTTGTCATTGATGGGCCAGATCCTGCCATGACGTTTAGGCCCAGTGCAATCATGATATAAAAACATTTAGGCCTAAACATCATTTGATGTCATGGGAATGGGATATTTTATAGCCTAATTGTATTTTTTTAGATTTTAAAACTACACTAAAAAGCTACATTTACATTTATCTGACGCTTTTATCCAAAGCAACTTACAACTGCTATACATGTCAGAGGTCGCACGCCTCTGGAGCAACGAGTGGTTAAGTGTCTTGCTCAGGGACACAATGGTGGACGTGTCACAGTGGGGGACTGAACCCGGGTCTCTCACACCAAAGGGATAGTCTTATCCATTGCCACCCCACCGCTACTTAATTACAGTAATGTGAGTAATTGTAATTTGTTACTTTCCACATCTGCACACAACAAACAGTATCTGCAGGTAAATCAGCTACCACACAATAAGAATTGTTAGTTACTCAAAATGTGATTAAAGCAGCATCATTAGACCTAATGTTTTATTAAATGGCACACTGCTGTCACAAAACTTTAACCACATAACCATAACATAACATTCACTTCTTATGAAAGAGGATCGGCGGCTTGAATGAGTAGTTGTACATGCATCACATACAACAGCTGTTGCAAGGTTTACAGTGTGTGTGTGTGTGTGTGTGTGCTTCTTCCAAACCCTTCCTTTTAATGCGATGTGTATTGTATTAGCATACATACTGTCAAAGATATGATTGCAGTAAATCAGAAAAATGTCCTGACAAGTTTACTTTACAACTGTAAAATGTCAGTGCGCTGGCCCTGACTCAGGGCTATTACACAGAAACTAGTGTTTTCAGTTAACAAGTCACATAATTTGACATATAATTTGTAGAATATCACCTTGAAACATAAGGGAGTATTTGGAATATAAGGGAGGATGAATTCTAATATTCTAATATAGTAATTGCCAATTTATAATGTATTATGCTAATAGTAGCCAATAATGTTGTGGAAACATCAACCTATATCACCTCATTATTATCAGTTTATTACCACATTAATGTCATCAATAATGTGTCACATTAATGATATAACTTAATGTGTTTCCCCATTATGAACCTTTGTTCTTGGCCCCATATTACCCTGTCACATACATTTCAGTATAAGCAAACACCTTTTGTAGAGAAACATAATGCTGACTAAATTAAGATTTGCACCAACGTCTTGTGGAAACATATATAATTAATGTTTCTGGAATGTTTATACAGAATGTGTATGCAAAACTTTTACGAACAACCTATAATTATTTATCTATATAATAGCAACTGCAGCATGATTTATGTTTTTATAGTTCTGTTTAGGCCTTCATACTTTGGTTATGGTTGAAAAATAATAATGGTAAATGGACTGTACTTCTATAGTCTTCCGACTACTAAAAGTGCTTTACACTACATGTCACATTCACCCCATTCACACACATTCATACACCGCCATGCCATTTCCATGCACAGTGCCAGCTGCACATCAGAAAGGAACTTATCATTTACACACATTCATGCACTTATGGCACAGCCTTCAGGAGCAATTTGGGGTTCAGTATCTTGCCCAAGGACACTTGGAGACTGGAGGAGCCTATGGGGCTACATCGATCTCAATATCATTGTGCCCAGACTACGAGTAACAAATATATATTACAATTTTCAAACACAAAAGACAATCTACAAATAAATTCAAAATCCACAAACTAACTCCTCATGATCCACAAATAGAGATCAGTGACTTGATCTGTATGTGATGGTCTTATTTATTTGTAGATTGTTTTGCATTTATTTTCAGAATGTTGATACTACTGTGCTACAAATTACAATTTCTATAAATGAAATGTCTTCACAATTTGCAAACAAGCACAGTCTAACTTGGATTTTTAAACCACTGTTTAGGAACAAATTCTGTGCAAAGCCCAGCATTTAAAATCTCTGGATCACAGTGTATTTGGGCATCGCTTTGCCTTTGTCTACAAAAAATGTTGATGCTGGTTTACCGTGGAGTGTGACCGCAATCTGCTAGTGTAGTCAGCCAGTCAGAGGTATTGCTTCTATATGATGTCACATCCCCTCAAGAAGCCCTACAAAATAAGACCTGAAATGTTTCTGAATATGTACACCATGCGATAACTTTATTTGTTTTTGTGTGCATGATCACTTAAGTGCTGAATAATGATATGATTTCCCTTTCATAGTTTAATATTTACATACTTTGAATGCAGCAGTCCATTTCTGCTCTTGCTAATTTGTCTGACAGTTAGTTACTAGTTACTTCAGATATCAACCCTTCCTGTCCAGTGAAAACAATGAATCTACTGCTGTGGTGATTTTGAATGTTTTTAATTAACTGAAGAATGAAGTGTTCCTTTATGGACTGAGGAAATGATCCTATTTCTTTCCTGAAATGCTGAATAAACTCTTTAAACCCACATGGATAAATGCATCCTCACTGAAACAGGGCTGTTTTTCTGAGCTCATGAAAAGGTGACTTTTTAGAGATAAGTGGTTCTCACAGGACAGCAACACTACAAACATTTGGTGATCTTATAAAAGATGTAAATTTTACTGCGCTGTACTTTCACTTCTCATACTTTAAGTAAATGTTACTAATGTAGGACTATTACTTTCAAAGTGTATTAGTACTTTTACTTAAGTAAAAGAAACTGAGTACTTCTTCCATCACTGTAAACTATATTATAAAGGCACACTTCACAAACCAAACTATGATTAATTAACGTCTTGAAACATTTTGAAAATCCAAGTTAGATTGTGTTTGTTTGCAAATTGTAAAGATAGCGTTTGTAGAAATTGTAGAATTTGTAAAACAGTGAAGCAGTAGTGTCAAAATTCTGAAAACAAACGCGAAAGAATCTATAAACAGAATATGTCCCTCACTTGCAGACAAATCATTTTGCATTCAAATTCTGATTTTAAAGTACAAGTTACTGATTTAAAATTAAAGTTTAAATTTGTAGATTGTGTTTTATATGAATGAATGAATGAAGTTTTATTATTGTCATGCGTTTAATTACGCCCAGCCCGCGTGGGCTTTCAAGACACCAAAATTAATAAACAAAAAATTAATATGCAAGATAGCCAGGTCCAGAGTACATCATATACAATTTTAGCCAAACAGAAAGAAGAATTAGAAGAGGAAAAATAATAATACTAATACATATGTATGCAAATATGTTTTCATACACTGATGCATCCATTTACTCAGATATTCACCTACATATACACATACCCCTACACAAAACCAAATTAAATATATTAAACAAACTAGCTTGCCTTCTTTTCCAAGCCTTTGAGACAAAGTTTGCAAATTAGACAGTTCCACAGTTGTACCACTTCCCATTTCTCTGTACAGCTCCTTGTACCCAGGCCATATCTCTCTGAATTGCTAGGATTGGAGCAAATTTATGAACCCCCAGAAAACATTGTATAGCCAGAAAACAGTGAAAGTAATTTCAACATACAGAATATCAATTTACAAAAACTACCACGGTTACATCACAACAATAAGCTAAAATTGTGTACAGCTAATGTAAGGCTCAGAATCTCATATAACATGCAAAATAATAAATAATAATAATGTGTCAAATGAGCTTTTCATCATTTATCACAGAATCAACACATTTAAAATGTTCATCATTTAAACATTGGAATTTAATCATTGTTGCGTTGTGCAATCAGAAGTGCATTAGAAAAATGGTCCTTGGTTCACCTCTCAGGCAGACTATTTGACATTTAACTAAGAGTTAAAAACAACTCTAAGAGCAAATGTATCCAGGTATCCAGGCCACTCAAAAGTAACATTTTGGGCTAAAATTATATGTCACTTTAAATAAATTCAAGAGACTGTTTGCTGGAGGTACACAATGCAGTCATCGTGACTGAAAATAAATTAAGCAACAATACATGAAAGTTTTAGAGAGTCCTTGCAGTGAAGAAAAGCTGATTTGTTATTCCACATTGTCTCATAAATATTCAGAACAATAAACAGGCTCACACAAATTCATTTGCTTTGAGAACTATATTGAGAGTTAATGACTTGAAATTTGTCCTCAGAGTAATGTCATGAGAAAGCCAGTGAATCTTTGTTGCATAAAGCTTAATGAAGTGATCAATGCAAAATAAACCTTTACTGACAGATCCCCTTTAAAAGAAGCAGATTTATAAATTGAACAATCAGCAGGGATTATCTGTTAAGAAATACTTTATCTTTAGTGATTAGTTCAGTGTTGCTTTCAGTCTAATATTTGCCCACTCAGCTGAATTTACTGCTAATCATCTAATTTGAGCGTATGAATTAAATTGAAAGCACAATTTTTGTAAATCAAGGGAATAAAGTAATAATTCAAATGAGCAAATTATGTCGTGTGATGCTACAAATTATTTTTAAGGGAAAACATGATTGCAAAAAATGTTTTCACTTAAATTTGCTAATCACAGTAACTGTTTCATGTGACATTTAAAGTTGTGTTACACCTTTTCAGTTTAAGTCATGCTCAGTTTTACCTGTTTCCTTATGAACTCTTTGTAGTTAAGACCACCTTAGAGGAACACATAAGACTATGGATCCCTTTAATGACTTACTTACCATGACAGTATTTCACAGTGTGAACAAAATGTTTCTGTCATAATTCAGAAATTACATAATAGCATTGCACTATATAAGAAACGGCATTTAAAAATTAAAGGACACCTGCAGGGCCATACTGATTTTATGTGATTTGAAATAAAAGTACAGATTGGGTTTAACCTATCAGTCTGAGCCCAGTCTCTAAGAATTTGTGACCATGCTGCTGGTCCAGACATAGCACACAAATTAAGTGTGATTTATACTTCCTCTCCTCAAAAATGTAACTACATATCGAGGCGACGCAGACCGTAAAAACTGTGATTGGTCGGCTGGGTTGCCTCGTAGTGCCTGCGAGCCAACAGGAAGTGCCTCGTGCTTCGAAGTAAATTTTACAAGCGGCCGAACCAGCGGCTGTAACACAATGGATCGATATATTTGACTGTCACAACCCGAGCGAAATGACTTGTTTAACTATCAGAATGTGATCCATTCGGTTGACGACATTTGAAAAGTCGCACGTATGCAATTTTACCCCTATTCAAGTTAGCGGAGGGCCACACCGGAAGTTAGCCTGCTCGGCCGGCAAAAATCGACACAGTGGAAGTAGGCTACGCACGTAGACGCAGGAGTATAAATCATGCTTTGGGAGTGTGTTTTTCATTTGGAAACACAACTTTCCTGTGAAGAGTTGCTATATCTTATGAACAAGCACAGAGCCTGCCTCAGCACCTTCTGTACTGGCAGGGGGTCTATATGTCTGTGTGTACGTGCACACCACAACCAATCTCCACCAACATACCACCTCCGGCCCTGTGTGTCCATGCGGGTGGTCTCAGAATCACAACCACACCGAACACAGTTAATACACACTTGCCTTGCTGCACTCCTTCTAATAGGGGGATGTTATCTCCTCACCTCATTTCACCTGTTTTTCATCTCTCTGCCCATCCCTGCATCTGTTAAGGCTAGACTTCAGTTCGAACCCAATTGCAGAACACAGCATGCGGTCAGGTATTTAAATTGAAAGACATTTATTTACAAAATACTTAATTGTGCAGGGAGCAGAGTCTATGGGGTCTTTGGAAGGTCCAAGTGGTTTAGAGAGTAAAAGAAGTGAGTGGAGCCAGGCAGAGGAACAGGCGGAAGAAGTTCCCGAAATCTGGGAAGGGAATTCTAGTCTGACAAAGCGTCCAGCTATCCAGCTATCCAGATAGACTGTCTGTATTGCGTAGTCTGATCTGGCAGTGTGTTTAAGCAGGAACATGTGATCTCTGACAGATGAGCAGACCACCTATACATAAAGGCTACAGATCATATCTTCACAATCAAGAAGCGTGTTTGTCAACATTATGACATGTAGAAACATCTCGAGGTTGCAATAAACATTAAAGCGTATGTTGAAGACAGTCACGGATTACAGTGGCCTATGTGTTCATTCACTACACAGAAATCCAATTGATCTTTTTTGTCCTTTTGTCTGTAAACAGTAAACATCAGCCCTCAGCTTGATGAGGTGAGCGTTTCATCATCAGGCCCTTTAAGAACTGACACAGAAAAATGTAACTCTAATAGCCTGCAGGCCCAATTACAACTGTCATCACAGGACTGCATGACTACATAATGGGCTTTTATTAGGTTACAATGTGAAATACAGCAGATCTTTGCTGTATGCTCTGGTTATTGATAGTACAGCTTAATAATAATAATAACTTATATTTATATAGCGCCTTTCACGAGACCCAAGGACGCTTTACACATAATTAATTTGACATCAGCAGCTGTTTGCACTCGTTTCAGCAGCTGACTTGGTGCGCAGATCCGCTTTGATATTATCTGAATACACATACGCATAAATCATCCACCCACCCCCCACCAAGTAATTATTTTCATAAACCGAGACTGTTCCATATGTGGGTTCATGAGATTTTGTGGGTGAGGAAACATCTCGGCAAGTACCACCTTTTGGTCAAACAGTTAGTATAGTAACCGTTGCTACGGCGTGCTATTTGTCCTGCCCCTCCTCTACTGTGATTGGACAGCTGAGTGAAAGGTGACAGTGACTCAGCGCCCAGCGCGGAAAAGACTTTGGTGGACACAACTCCACTCCTGTAATCAGAGCAGAAGGTGCTTCTCTTAATTTGTCGTTTCCTCACTCCTCGATCTTCGCTTGAACCGGAAGTTATTCCGCTCCTCCATCTTGCAAACTGTCCCAAAGCTCTTATTCGCGCTCTGAGGAGCGAGGAAACACCAGTGCATTCTTCGTGAAAGTATTTTACTGACCGACACGCCCACTTCTTGGGTAGCCATTATATTGATTGGACGCTGCAGCTGATCGGAATGATCTGATACATCTGGACAGATAACATTAAACTCAAGTGTATCACTGAAAAGTCTTGTATTTGATTTGTTTTATGATTCACTGTCTAGTTAAAATCTGAGTTCATTGTAGGTCTGAACAACAAAAGCCCCACATTTATTTCCCATCAGCTTTTATCATGGAAACAATTAAAATCAGAGAGATTCAGAGAGTCTGTCAGTAAGAAACCCGTCATCGTCATTTCTATTCAGTCACATGGGAGGCTGGTCATTCCTGTGTTTAGTCCACATAGACGACAATAAAACATAGTAAACACGTAGCCTAAGGAGTCCGACAAGTTTCACTAAAGTCTCCAATGAAGCGAGCAAAGGAAGATAAAGCCTGCACATCCAGCCATCTCATCGACTGCATCTGATAAAAGCAGCCGGCAGCTCCGCGAGTAGCTGCCGGCTGCCAGCTGATGAAAGAATGAATGAAAGCTGAAAAAAAAATGTTCTGTGACAAGTGATGTGACTTGCAAATAAAATGTATGCAGTAGTGTTAAAGGATATCAGAAGAGGAAAAAACAGAAAGCCTAAAACTGAGTGGCAGTTTTAATATGAGTTACATCATTACAATTTACACATTTAGCCTAATAAATCCACCAAGACACCAGGATCATATTCTGAGTTATTCAATAACAATAATATCCATTCAAAAACAGATAATATCGGCATTATGCCAGTAGAAATGATCCTGTGAGCAGGACATACAGTAACCTATAATTATTCATGTGCAGGTGTTGGTTAAACAGGTAACAGTCATGCTGCTCTGCACTGATGAGACTTTATTAGCACCAACACAGTGCACGTGTGTGCAGACACAAACTCCATCAAAAGACTCTACAGCTGTTAAAGCCGACTGACAGCTGATCCAGCTGTGATCACCTGCCGCCGTCATCAGAAACGGACGTCGCTTCACGTGACGCTTCGGAGGAAAAATGTCTCATGTCTCTAAAAACATATTTCCTCGCTTCTTCTCTCCTCGCTTGGTTTCCATGAATCCCCGGTGGGCGGGATTAAGACGCCAGAAAAAGACGCAAGTGAGGGAAACTGCAAAATGTTGATGATTGAATTGTTCTGAGTGTACATGAGGACATGTAAGAGGACCAGGGAGCTGTTCCAGATGAGTTTACTGACAGGTGCCTATGTCTGAAATGTTAATATATGTTCGCAAAGGGCAGCTCAGCAGTTTACAGTTAAATGCTAATCCTATTCAACGTCCACAGGTGGACACTCAAATGTAAATTGCCTTGTTCTGAATAGCTTGGCAATATACAAGCAGAATGAAATAAGCAATATTGTGAATGAAAATGACGCTGGAGGCTTCAGCTGCTTCTACTCCATTTGATGTAAAATGGCCGCCCAGTGGGAGACAGGATGGCATGGAATAGGGTAGGACAGGGGGACATTTAAAGGCCATAGGGGGTCAATGCCTCAAACTTCATTCAGTGGTTAGGACACAATGTGCCCCCTGCAGAGGGAGCAGAGGCTGTGGAATATTACTAGACCAGAGAAGAGCTGCTGAAATCGGGTATGTCTGTGACACAAAATGGCTGACTGCAGAAAGGCTCTGGCATCAAATGACGTTTGTCAGAGAGACACTGGCTGACTGTGTAAGGGGTCAAACTGCTTAACTCCTAACGTGGATAGATTATTCTGGAGGAAATGAATCTGGCTTTACCACTGACAAGTACATAACATGTTATGTGACATGACACTGCGATGCTGTGATATGGTAATAACATCAGAACATCTTCCCAGTTCAAAGCAAAGACTTGATGTTTTCACATTCAGACTTAAGTAAAACTGTCAAAACACCAAAGAGTTGGGTAGCTTCTGATCTTTATTCTCACAGAACACATTAATTCATGTTTCATATAAAACAAGGAATTGTTTTTTGAATACATGTTCCTTTTTTATTTTTCCTTCACAAAATGAACAGGGAAATCAGTCTAGTAGGGTACCAAATACTGAGGATTATCTGATAGCCGAGGTGAAGCATATTCATTCAGCCAATATCTTACAGAAATAAAATTATTTAACAGTGCTTTGCCATTATATGTCCAAAAACTGTAACTCAAAGCACTTGTTTTTACATTAAAGAAACAGAAATCCCGACCAAATGGTATGACAAAAATATTGGCAGTTTCTACTGGATACTGTGCTTCATGTATGACACGGAATTGATGGCCCTAAGAAAACGCTGCTTCAAGATGAATTTGGGTGCAAAAAATGGCTAAATAAGAAAAGATAAGTGACTGGTAAGGAGCAGTATTACACAGAGATACTCTGAGCTGAGAGTTGTGGAGGATCAGACATAGGACAATGTCATGAACAACTCATTATAAACTGCATACTACCTTAGCAGTACATATTTTTCTTGAGGTACATGAACTGGCTGCCCTGGGGACGACGCTCTACCATGGAACAGAATCAGACAGAGAGACACTGCTTGGCCATGGGGGGTCCAGTGGAGCTGGGTTTCCCTGTGGAGTCTGTACGCTGCCTACTGTGTTTCCCATGACCGTTCATTTTGTAAAGGCTTGGAAACATGATGGCTCATGAAGGCTGAGGCACAATACACATGACAAAGCACACGGGGAGAAGACAGTAGAATGAAACACCGCTTTCAGCCTACCTTGCCTCAGACTTCACGTCATCTGCGCTTTGTTGACGGACTCGTCCTTTCATAAGCTTTTCTCTTTCCTCTCCTGCCTATCTTCATTCCGCAGTTTCCAAAGAAATTATTTTCCTAAGCTATTTCACTGGCAGGATAGGTGAAGGCCTGTATTATTTTAGACCAATTCAGTTGGGTTTTTGCACCTAGAGAATGTGATTTACTAACTGAAAAGAAACACCATGTTTTAATATGCTTCGCTTTCTCTTGACTTGTAATAACCACAAACATGATGCCTGTCACTATGTCTCTAGACCTTGATTTTATAAATGCCGTCCATTTCTGATCCTTTCGCTCAAATCTGATTTAATGTCTTTCTCTATCGACCTTTCTCTTTATCCTCCAGGTGTTGGTGTTTGGTATAGAATATTTCTTTTCAACCTATGAGACAACAGTAATCTCGCAAGACACTGGCTGACAAAGTCATACCATTCTGGTAAGAATTTTTTTTAGCTTTGAATCTTGTTTTTACCCATACATATTAATATTTTAAATTCAAACTATGTGGAATTGTTTGGTCTTCAATTAATTGTATTAGGAGTCAAACTGAAACAAAAGCGCAGACTCTAGAGTTCACAGACAGAGTTCAATGTCAAAGGGGCAACATCATGGTTATTCTATTTGTTAATTCAGTTAAACAGATAAAATCAAGCAACACTCAACTCCTACACAGTTTAACAAAAGGAATAAAATAGACAGTGCGTCTTCCCGCCACACTTATATCAGATATACCAGCACACTCACACAAAGAGCCTCCATGTAGCATCAATGACAAAATTAAGGCCATGACTCAGAAGTAATGTCTTGAGGAAACGGAGGTGGATAATTGTGACAGTTACAGTCATCTGCAGCTTTGACCTGTATCTTTACTTCTTGAAGACTTGTAGGCGTAGGTGTAATCTTGAATGATTCACTCTTTACTCTGAAGGCATTGCTGTCATCTTGCTTGATTGTCTTACTATTCCTTAAAACATTTGGCCTTTTATTGGGACTTCTGTTAGTTCATTAGTTACACAACAAATATGTGGTTTGCTGCAGCTGCTGTTGGAAGATTTGTGGTCTGCAAGACTTGTCAGGATTTGATTGGGTACTACGACGGCTTTCTGCGTAGACTGGGAAGTGATGTCAGTAGACAGGAATATAACCTCATTGCGCAGAAACATGTTCATTGGCTGTTCAATGTTGCCATGGGAAAGCCCTATTGCTTTGGATTAAAACATTTCGACATGGTTTTGTCTTTTAGCAGCTCGTACTACAACACATGACCTTGGAAACACCACTAAGCGAGTAACCAATTAAAATGCTGCCTGCAGAGTAGTTCAGCCATTCAGCGTGATGGCTGTTTGGGTAGCTAACCCAATCACAATGCGAGGTTTTACATAGCCACATGTGCTACTTAAAATCCATAAACAGATTATGGTGAATGGTTCGGTTTTTCTCTTCATAGGAGCTACATTTGGTTTCAGCTGACTAGACTGACAGTTATGCTAAAGAGGCGGGAGCATGCTGGTTAACATGGCAGAGCAGGGAACAGTGGAACAGACCGCACGTGAGGGTGAGGGATTTTAGGGCTCCCTATAGTTGATAAAATCATTGGCCAATTCGAGATGACATGGTTATAGTGAATGCAAGTGTGTAGTTGTGATGTTGGAATGCTCAGCTACTTAAGTGAATTAAATTGGGTTATGTGGCTGAGTCAGTAATTAAAAACAAATGCATTTACTTTGAAAATCAACTATATTTGCAATTTTAAAAATCAGTAAAATCCACCCATAATGAAATACATAGCAGAAAACACAAAACATTAGAATGAATTATTCTTGGTTGTAAAATAAGAATAACAAGAAAATAGGTGAATAATTTTGCTCAGTTAAAAAAAGTACAAAGTACTTTGTACTACAACACTAGATATCAGGTTAGGTTTGTACTCTCAATTTAGGCTATGATGTGGAGGTTGACAAGGCTGATCACACTTCTTCATTACTGACCACAGTTATTGACTTGGCTGTTCATCTACGCATGCTAAAATTGTGAGTTTGGCTGCTGAACTTTTTAAACAATTCCCGAGGATTGAGGAGTGATGACCCCAACCCCTACGGTGGACTTTTTAGGATTGGGCATGGGGGTTGGGGGCGTCAATACATACATACATACATATAAATAAATTCTACATCTTACACATAGACATAATAATACAAACCACAGTAATAACACATAACAGCTATTCATTTAGGATTCACTTACCAGAGTTCTCCTTGACTGAGATTATCCTGTTCAAACAATCACAAACAGCATGCCAACATTTGTGTATATGTACTTGTACTTATATATTATATATATAAAATAACAATACATGCTGGTTTCTTTCAAAGTTCTTGACAAAATGTTATCACAAAAAAAAATTATATTAAAAAAAATGCAAGATACAGCAAGCCTATGTAACTTTTAACTTACACAAGGAAAGAAATGAAAACATTTATTGTATATAAATATGTAAACACATGTTTTTTTATGTATTCCAAACTATCAACTAGGTTTATTTGTGTAGAAAGATCAGTTTCTAAAAGGTGTGTGATAAAAGGATAAGAATTGAGACAGACAGTAAGAGAGAGAATAGAAGATTTTGACAGTCATCCCCACCAGCAACCATGGGTGTTGTGGATCCACGCTGTCCTATTTTTCTCTATTCACTCTGGGTACGGCATCACGCTGTGCATACTTTGTGTATGCTTGCGTGTGTGTTTGTGTACATGCTTATAAATATGCCCGTGTTTGACTCCACAATTATATTTCCTTGTGTATCCTGGACAGGCTTGTGTGCACACAGGTCTGTCGTACGTGTGTTGCACACAGGTCTATCATAGGTGTTCACAGCACCTGTTTTAGGGGAATGTATATATATATTTCACTGGGTGTATGTGTGTGTCAGAACCCCCTGCGGTGCTTATTTGCAATGTCTATGACAGAGCATACAGCTGCATCTCAAGACAAACTAGGCCAACAGCAGCTCTGTGGCACCTGTTATCCAAACCTCCGAAGACTTTGTTATATCAGAAACTCTCAGTTGAAGAACTCTCTATGTGCCCTCTATTCTGACCTGGGTTTCTTTCTTCTCTACATGTTTCCTTTCCTGTCTTGCCCAAAAAGCACCAAACCCAGAATCAGAATCAGAATCGGGTTTATTGCCAGGTACATTTTCACATACGAGGAATTTGCCTTGGTATAAATTGGTGCTCACAGTACACATGAACATATATAGAAATAAAAATCTATAAAAAGTAAGGAGATCGTATTAAAAATACAATAATACTATAATACAATGCTGAAGTATGAGTGGTGTGTGTGTGTGTGTGTGTGTGTGTGTGTGTTTGGGGAGGGGGGCATGAGAGTCAGTGACAGTGGGGGCCCGGGCCTTGTTGAGGAAGCCCACTGCCATCCAAAAGAAACTGCTCTTGTGGCGCGAGGTTTTGGTCCTAATAGACCGCAACCTTCTGCCAGAGGGGAGACTCTGAAACAGTTTGTGTCCGGGTTTGGAGGGGTCAGCCACAATCCTTCCTGTACACCTCAGTGTCCTGGGGGTGTACAGGTCCTGAAGAGACGGAAGGTGACAACCAATCAACTTCTCTGCAGAGCGAATAATATGCTGCAGCCTGCCCTGGCAGTGGCCGCAGCGTACCAGATGGTGATGGAGGAGGTGTGGATGGCGGTGTAGAAGTGCACCATCATTGTCTTTGGCAAGCTGAACTTCTTCAGCTGCTGCAGGAAGTACATCCTCTGCTGGGCCATCTTGGTAATAGAGATGATGGTGATGGTGCCCAGGAAGCGGAAGGAGTCCACAGTAGCGACTGCGATGTCACCCAGGATGATAGGGGAGGGTGGGGCTGGGCTCTTACTGGGCTCTACGACGATCTCCACTGTCTTCAGAGCACTGAGCTCCAGACTGTTCTGGCTGCACCAGGTAACCAGATGGTCGATCTCCCACCTGTAGGCGGACTCATCCCCACCTGAGATGAGCCCAATGAGGGTGGTGTCATCCGCAAACTTCAGGAGCTTGACGGACTGGTGACTGGAGGTGCAGCTGTTGGTGTACAGGGAGAAGAGCAGAGGGGAAAGAACGCATCCCTGAGGGGAACCAGTGCTGAGGGTCCTGGAGTCAGAGTGATGTTTTCCCAGCTTCACGTGCTGCTTCCTGTCCGTCAGGAAGTCAGTGATCCACCTGCAGGTGGAGTCAGGCACCCTCAGCAGGGAGAGCTTGTCCTGCAGCAGGGCTGGGATGATGGTGTTAAAAGCAGACTTGAAATCCACAAACAGGATCCTGGCGTAGGTTCCTGGGAAGTCCAGGTGCTGGAGGATGACGTGAAGGGCCATGTTTACTGTGTCATCTACAGACCTGTTGGCTCTGTAGGCAAACTGCAGGGGGCCCAAGAGTAGGTCAGTGATGGATTTTAGGTGGGACAACACAAGGCGCTCAAAGGACTTCATAATCAGAAGGAGACAGAGTACGGCCTAGTTAATAACGTGGGTTACACATGTAACAGCTTTTTAAAGCCAATGCGAGATTACCAATATAGCCAATGTTGACTTATTTTTGTTTTATACTGTTGCAGGAGGCTTTGGATAGAATTTTGGGCAGCTCACCTCAATCTTCATAATAAAATACATCAATGCAGCTGTAAAATAGCAGCAGAGTTGTTGTATTTATTATTTTAATGCTCTGACAGTGTAGATAAACTGTATGTACTGTATGTATCAATTGTGTGTACTGTATGTTAGTGGGAAGTACAACCTGCACTCACAAAGTTATTGGTATCAAATGAAGCAGACCTATCATTAGTCAATCTAAAAAATAGATAATGGCATTTACTGATAAATTATAGACTATCCAAACTGCTACAGTTAACTAACCAAGCAGATATTCAGCCATGCTAATGTCAAATAGTACACATAGTACAGTGTGAAGGTGGTTTGCTACCTCACGCTTTAACATGTGCAGCTAACCAGTGGTGGACAGTAACGTATAAAAAAGTACAAATACTTTACTGTACTTAAGTTTTTTTTTGGTATCTGTACTTTACATGAGTATTTTTAGTTGTTGCAACGTTTTACTTTCACTTCACTGCATTTGGAGGCCAAATATCGACTTTTAACTCTGTTATATTCTGCACGAGACCTCGTTACATTGGTATAAGTAGCCTATGCAGCGCACTTGAGTGGTGCGGCATTAAAAAACAAATGATACTGATACTGATAAAGCAGACTCAACGCAAATCAACTTCAGCCAGCTGATGCAACACCGGCATACACAGAGACAGTCCAGCGCAGAGCTGGATGACCCCACCTCACTTTCCTGTCAAAGGTGAATGCAAATTTTTACAACGAGAAGAGAAAAACTCAATGAGAGTGTGGGCTCTGTACGCAACCACAATGGATTTAAAATTAAACAACTGAGATGTAATTGAAGAGCAGACTTTCAGTTTTAATTCAAGGGGTTGAACAAAAATATTAAATGAAATGTTTAGGAATTGCAACCATTTTTATACAGAGTTCCCTTATTTTAGGGGCTCAAATGTAATTGGACAAATTAACATAATCACAAATAAAATGTTAATTTTTTATACTTTGTTGAGAATCCTTTGCAGGCAATGACTGCTTGAAGTCTGGAACCCATGGAAATGACCAAATGCTGGGTTTCGTCCTTTGTGATGCTTTGCCAGGCCTTTACAACAGCTGTTTTTAGTTGTATGTTCGAGGGTCTTTCTGCCCTAAGTTTTGTCTTCTGCAAATGAAACGCATGCTTGATCAGGTTGAGATCAGGTGACTGACTTGGCTATTGCAGAATATTCCACTTTTTTGCTTTAATAAACTCTTGGGTTGCTTTCGTAGTATGTTTTGAGTCATTGTCCATCTGTAAAGTGAAGCGTCGTTCAATCAACTTAGCTGAATTTGGCTGAATCTGAGCAGACAGTATATTTTTATATGCTTCAGAATCTATCCGGCTGCTTTTGTATCTGTCACATCATCAATAAACACTAGTGACCCAGTGCCATTGGAAGCCATGCATGCCCATGCTATCACACTGCCTCCACCATGTTTTACAGATGATATGGTATGCTTTGGATCATGAGCTGTTCCAAGCCTTCTTCATTTTTTAGATGTTTTCTGGCAACAGCTAATCAGGCCTTTCTATTCTTGAGGCTTGAATAGTTTGCACCTTGTGGTTTAGCCGCTGTATCTGCTCTCGTCAAGTCTTCTCTTTATGGTAGACTTAGATATGGATATGACTACCTCGTGGAGATTGTTCTTCAGTTTGCTGGATATTGTGAAGGGGTTTTTCTTTACCATGGAAAGGATCCTACGATCATCCACCACTGCTGTCCTCCATGGACATCCAGGCCTATTGGTGTTGACGATCTCAACAGTGCATTCTTTTTGCCTAAGAATGTACCAGTTGATTTAGCCACACTGCTAGCTCTCGGATGGATGGGGGGTTTTTTTGTTTGTTTTTTTGCAGCCTAAGGATGGTCTGTTTCATTTGCAGTGAGAGCTCCCTTTGACCGCATGCTGTGGGTTCACAGCAACAGCTTCCAAATGCCAATGCTACACCAGGAATCAACTCCAGACCTTTCACCTGCTTAATTGATGAGGAAATAATGAAGGAATAGCCCACACCTGAAACAGCTTTTGAAGATTGTGTCAAATTACTTTTGGTCCCTTGAAAAAGAGGGGGCTTCATATTAAAGATTTGTAATTCCTAAACCCTTAACAGACAAATTACCAAATGAATAAAACTGGTGTCAGTGTCCAAATATTTATGGACCTGACTGTAAATCAAACTTAGCCTAATGTGCTGCTGCAGTGAATCGCTCAGTCTGTATGTGCTGCTAAACAGCTGAGCAGCGCAGCTCTTGTCTGTCGTGTCTTGGTTGCTTGCCAGACTGTGACTGAACAATGTTGAGTGAAATAGAACTCTTTATTACGTATTTATAAACTGTAGCTCGGAAAAATGAGCACACTGCGTGTGGAAATGCGTTCTTATGTGCGTTCAAGAAACTAAACTCGAGCAAGAAACATCTGTGGGACAGTGAAGACAAGACAGTGACAGTGATGTCTCTGGACTAATGCAAGATGGCAAGCAGTGGATTCAGATTAACTATTAAAATGTTGATTAGTGGGACAGACAGGACGATATGGATCACATCTCAGTAAATAATAAGCATCTCATATTCAGCCAAGTCATTTATATTTGAAAATGTATTGAAGGAAACCTGGAGGAGCCAGTTTGAATGGGCCTGATGCAGCTGATGACATTAAAATATAGAAAAGATCTATGATTTACAGTGGCTATGCTGAAGTTTGTCAGTAGAGTAGATGATGAATCATCAGCCAGTTCTGGAACAGACTCCAGCCAGTCAGCCAGTATAAGCACAGCTGATCCACATCCAGCCTCAGCCAGTACGAGTACAGCCAGAGATCTATAGCCAGCATCAGGTACAAGCAGCTCAGACCCTTATGGAACAGTTGCTGCTTCACCAAATGACCCAGCAGATTGGCCCCCAGTCTGATCAGACTTCATGAGGTCTGAGTTAACCCTAAAATACACTGACTCAGGCTACTGCGCCG
Organism: Micropterus dolomieu; assembly: GCF_021292245.1. Classification (NCBI taxonomy): domain Eukaryota; kingdom Metazoa; phylum Chordata; class Actinopteri; order Centrarchiformes; family Centrarchidae; genus Micropterus; species Micropterus dolomieu. The sequence continues at coordinate 31,622,710 of NC_060153.1, forward strand.
CGGTTGCCGGAGCTAATCAAGGCCATTATAGTCAATACTTGTGAGTCCACCATTTTTGCAACAAGCTGCATCAAGCAGCACAGAACGATTCGATTAATTTTAATTAAGTAAAACACCCTGTGGAGACTCCCGATCGTAAAACAACAATAAATGCGGTTAAAATGGACACAAAAGAAAATCATTTAACTACGTAGCCTACTTAATCATAGTAGAAGCACCAAAGGCACTGATTACCAAATCAACAAAATGTAAACATGTCAGCAAAATCAGGTCGATTCTGAAATAATAATATGGGGCAGGCTGCACGCTCCGCCGCTGAAACGCTTCTGAGACGCTTCCAGTGGACACTGATGCCATGGACGCATCAAAACCATGGTGCGGCCGTAACATGCCATAGCCGAAGTGAGTGGATTCCTGGCCTCAGTGTGCAGAGGTCTGTTCAAACCAGCACTGCGTTTTTCTAGAAGAGGTTTCTATTCAGACTTCTTACAGAGTGGGGATTGTAGTGAGAGCATTGCGGTGTCAGGCAGGACAGCCGTCGGGGGGGTCAAAGGGTACAGATGGCCCCATCCCAAGGCACAGGGGGGCCCATGCAAAGGTCTATGGTTGACCCTTAAATGGGATCAAACACACTATACTATACAACACTTTACTTACTGTCTCATATGAATAACAAAATTTTTTACATGTATTTCCATGATAAATAAATGTATTATTATCATTAAAACATATTTCATACTTGTCATCTGATAACCCACCCCCCGCTATTGTGCAAATGGTTCGGTCAAAACATTTGGTCATTCAGATGTGCAGGATCTGCAAATGTAAAGCGAGTCACTTTAAGTGAACACTACAAAACGTCAAAACACACAGAATATAAAATGATGGAGATGCAATGGCCAAATTTCTGGCCATTCCCTCTCATTGCATTAACAACAGTGTTCAGAAGCACCATGTAGCGTATGTATGACAGGTGAAGGTGAGGATCTAACAGTTAGGTAGACTAGTAAAGCTTAGCTTGCTTAACCTTTAAGTAATGTAACACCAGAGCTGCCAACTCTCGGGCTTTGAGCGTGAGACTCACGCAACTGACAATTTTCACACGCTCTCACATCAATTCTCTCACTCAGTGAAAAAAAAATGTATAACTGATAATAACGAGTCGGGGTCAGTTAGCTTCACCCAGCTGATGCGACAACGGCGGTAAATAACTGAAAGACTTTTGAAAAATCATCTAAAATCTGAGGTACAAACCTCCTCTGTTTGGGACTGTGAGCTGCACTCTATCAGAGGTGCTGAAGTGAACATTTATGTGGATTTGTGGTCAGATTTCTGTCTGATCAGAAGTGTTTTCAGTAAGTTTCATTTACAGTATCTACCTCCTCATCTCATCCAGTAGTACAGTCCCAAACGGTTCTGCATCTGCAGACGGTCTGATGGGGCCAAATTAGCAGAGTAACCAAGCAGGCTCATGCACAGCAGATTGTAGGGCTGATAGACTTTTAAAAAATATTATGGATTCTCATTAAATGATGATGTTATTCTCGTAATATTATGACTTTTTTCCTGGACATGTCAGAGAACACAAATATGTGGGAGAGAATCTGAATGTGCAGAATGTTTGAAAATGGGCAGAAAAACTGCTGAAACACAGGAGCTATTACAGTCCAGGAGTTTCTAACTGAATTCAAATTAATTAATTTATCATTGAGGAGAGAAAAGGTGCCACATTCATATTTAAAGAGGTTACTTTCCCAAACAAAGGCAAAGACAAAAGAGGAGGGATGACTAGCCTAAATCACATGTGTGATGAAGAACCAGAGATGATATTACATGAGAAAATATTTAAATATACATTTAATGTGTATTCAAATATTAATTTATTAATCTTTATTAATAAGAAAATTGACCTACAGTAAACACTAGTCAGCAGCACAGGTCAGAGGATACAGCTGCAAATATGGTTACAATACAATAAGCTATACATGTGGTAAGCCACTGTTTGTCTTAATCTTATCATTTCAGCAGACTCAGCCATATACTCTATAAAGTATTTCAGTTTTGCACATAATTTGACCAATACTTTGATTAATCTTGCTCTCGAGACTGAATTTGATCGATGAAGTATGTTCATTTGTTTCTTCAATTTCTTTAATGTTTGAATTTACCTTTCTCCTATCACTCAAGCATTGAAGGGCATTTCTTCTCTCCTTGTCTTGTTTAAAGTTATAGGAGGAACATACCTGTCACAGTCTAATTTGAAAGATTAAAAATAAAACCTTTTTTGACCTTTTGTGCTTTGTAATCATATTGAGTATTCAGTATATATGCGAGGATGGCCTAGATGAGTCTACAACATTTAATTTGGAAAAGGTCGTTAGGGACTCCATCTCTGTCACTATAAAACTAATTGCCAAGAGCTTCTTTGAAATTGCCCGTGTTTGTATTAGAACTACGAGTGGGTGTGTGGAGTTGGTGTTGGAGTGGGTCTCGATGAGGGGCCCGGTTTAAAAAATGTTGTCCCCCTGTCCATAATTCCCAATGGTGGGCCTGGTGTCAGGTGTGCAGCAGCTCTGTTTTTTGCACTGTGAGTCGCAGCCAGTCTGTGACCGAATGGTAACGTAGCTGGTAGAGTTTTGCAATGTAAACATCTGAAAACTGAAGAGAACTTTGCTCTTTTTGGGACTGTGAGCTGCACTTTATGAGAGGTGCTGAAGTTAACCTGTGGAATTTTAGTGAGATTGTGAATTGAGAAGTGTTTCAGTTAGTTTTGGTTTCTGCCTCCTTGTCTCATCTTAACATCCCCAAAGTCCCAAATGGGGTTCCGTGTCTGTCAGACGGTCTGAAGGGGATACTACCACAACAGCAAAGCAATAACGCAGACTTATCGTACTCGTCCTCTTGCGAATCAGTTTTCCTTATTGTGATTCACTATAACTTATAATGCTGTATTCAAACCTGTCTTGAGTGAATTTAAAAAGATAGATTGTGTTTTGTAAGATCAATAGATTTTGATGTGTTGTACTTTTACTTTTCATTACTGAAGTATTTTTAAAACCAGGTACTTTCTTACTTTTACTTGAGTAGGTTTATACTGGAGGACTCACTTTTACTTGAGTAACATTTACATGTGGTATCTGTACTTTTACTTACGTAAGTATGAATATTGAGTACTTCCACCACTGCAGCTAACTAAAGGGAAACACACACAGTGACATACAGTGTGAAAACATCAACACTGATTGTTTTATATGTAAGCCCATACACTGGTGGCATCTTAATGTGTGCTATTGCAGGTTAATGCCACTGTCCATCACAACCCAGCAATCCTATAAGTTTAGGTCAGAATAAGCACTACATCCCTAGTATGTCTGTGATGATTTATACCAAAGAGGACCAAAGGGCCAAGAGAGCCAATATGATCTGATGGTGGTGAGTCTAACTTTCTTTGGATGGAGCACGCACTCACTGCTGTTTAGGAGAAACTTTTGGGGTTTTATTTGAAGTCATGACTTGTCTTGAAATTGCAACCAACACCAGAGTTTGAGGGGAAAAATAATTCATCTGTGGCATCTCAATTAGTCGGGATGGGCTGCTCTTCACTGTTGGAGCTCTACTTTGTGTTTCAGTCTTAGAAGAAGGGAGTTTTTTCACATAACAATGAGCCTGATGCAGCTTTTAAGTGCTATATTTTGCATCTCAAACCAAACTAGGACAAACCAAACCTTTGGGATGCAGAGGTGACATTTGGCATTCACAGCAAATCTCCACAGAGTTCCTCTCAGAAATTCTATTCTTATCTTTTTCCTTAGATATGTTTATTTCCTCTCAGTTGTTTTCCGTCTGACTTGCTTACTTTCTTTATTGCTGACAAGAAGATCTGAACTCGTGGAGAATTTGTGTCCATTCCACCTTTCTTTGTCTGTATATATTACCTTTGATTTTTTCTGTTTATCAAATCTATATTAAGTTCAATTGTCATGTAGCGACAGGGCCTAATAACTACAACGATGGGCAGTACAATGGTCTGATCATCCAGTGGTCAGTTGATCTTTCTGCTTGTCTGTCCAAATCGTAGATACTGCTAGATTACAATTGATCCTATTATGGATAATCATGGCCCGCAGAGGTTTAATCCTAAACATCATGAGGATCCTTTGACCTAACTTTGGCCAAATCAGACCAAACCTGTAAATGAAGATTTGCATGAAATTTACTGAGCACAGGATAAACACTTTAACACAGAACATTCAGATTTCCTATTATTTTCCGTGAATAGAATGGTGTTTGTAGCTTTGCCTTATTACGCGGTAAACAGCCGTGTCCGACTGCAGAACCTTTGCACAAAAAGAGGAGAGTAAGTAATAATGGGTGAGGTTTTGGGAAAATACACACACACACACACATACACACACACAGGGGTGGACAAGCAAGGGTAGTGTGCGTAGTGTGATAACTTCATCTCAGCGTGGGGGCAAGTTGTGGGAGAGTGAAGCACCTGGGGAGAAAAGGATTATGGATAGGGAGTGGGCGCAGCGTCGAGACCTCACGCTGAGAGAGGGGACGCTAGACCCAGAGAGAGAGCAAGATGCACACACAATTGCACACGCACAGATGCACAGCTTTACTTGTTGTGTTATAGACGAATGCACACAAACTTCAGTCTCGGAAACACACCCAAATAAATACGCACTCCCTCACACAAATCTCTCTCTGTCTGTCTCTCTCCCAGTTCCACAATGATTATATCATTCATAAAGATAGAGCAGAGAAAAGAGTACTCCTTTGCTCCTTACAAGGTGACAGATTTATCATCGGTCGTGGTCTTTCCCCTGTGTCCGTCCTCTCCATTCCCCTTCATCTTTCTCTGTTCTCTTCTTCTGGCTTTTGTCTGACTGCATGGCATTCCATTTGGCTACCAGTTACCATGGCAAATGAGTAGCACAAAGAGCATGAGCGGCGCGATTATAGATCTGTCCGTCGCACTTGCACACGCGCGCATGCAGCAACGGCATTACACTTGGTGCACTCTGACCTTTTGTTACAGAGAGATTTAACAAAGTTTGAAAGAAGAAGAAAAAGGCCAATGTTAAAAAAAAGAGGAAGAGAACAGCAATTAAAAGATAATTATCTGCTGGCAAAGGGCCACAACTTTCATAAGGTCTGTATTGCTATGAGAGAGACAAGGAGGGAGAATGAGTGGATTCCCTGCAGTGTAAATGTCAAACCCTTGCTTTGACCTTCTGCTACTTTCTTGTGGTTCTGGTTCTGCTGCTACAGTGTCAATCTAATTCACAATTGCTTACAGTGGAGCTTGAATCTTCTTTGATAAAATGGTCAAACCCTAGAGAATTGATGATCTTTCAATCGCAAACATTTGTACATAATTTGCAATTATGCCCAATCTTGATATAAAGTATTAAATATTTCTATAAATCAGTGTCATATCTGAAGAAAGTTTTACCAAAGCCTTCTTCATGCAAACAATCCAGTTAAGGTCTCTTGCCTGAAGCCCAGGTCAAATCAAACCAGACATCTAGAATTAACTTCCTTACAAATGTACAAAAGTCTTACTATCCTCTGAAGTCGTCTTCTCAGGCAGCACTTACATCCAGGCTGTGTATCACCCCCAACAAGCCACACCAATTCAAAATCACAGCAAGCCATTTCTTACCAGAACCAGCACTTCCCTGTAATATCAAAAATCAACCACTGTATTTATAAAGCGTGTAAGTAGCACTGCAGAGAATGCTACTCCAAATTCAATTTGGGCCACAATAATAAAAAAAAAGCAGTGTTTTTAAATCTCTCTCCTTTTCTTTGTGGTGAGTCAGTTAAAAGATATGTCTGATGATGCCATTCCATATTTTAACATTATAAACAAATCCCATTCAAAGACCAAACCAAAAGTGAACTGATCCTACTAACAATGTATGTGTGTATCTAAGGCCTCATATGTCTTATTTCTCTGAGGCAAAGAGCTCCATCGTTTGTCCACAAAACACAGCAATAAGCCACAGTGTTTCACTGGGTGACTTTTTCCTCCATTAGCATGAACACACACACTGTGGTGCGTTTTGACCTAATCCCACATACACCAGAAATACCCACTAGAGCACCAAATCATGGCTGAAAATAGTCCCCAACAAATGTTCTATTATTCTTGATTGAGTAACAATTTGCTAAAAACTACAGCAAACATCTGTTTTTAGGAAATAACTTAACCTTTTTTTACTGCAATTAAACATTTGTGAAAATTTACATCTTCAGTGGGAACCAGTGAACTTGGGGCTGTGTGCCACAGACTGGGTAGGGCAGTTGGAGCGATTTGTCATGGTCTTTTTAGCCATGTGAAATCCAAGAGACATTCCGTTTTTTTTGTAAAAGGGCATCTGAATACTGATACTGAGATCACTGTAAGCTACATATTGTTTGTTGATTAATACATCCATCCATCTAGCCATCGTCAACCGCTTATCGTGCGTACAGGGTCGCAGGGGGCTGGAGCCAATCCCGGATGACATCAGGCGAAAGGGGGGGTACACCCTGGACAGGTCGCCAATCCATCGCAGGGCCACACAAACAACAAGTCACACTCACACTCAGTTTAGGGTCACCAATTAACCTAGTCCGCAAAGGCCTATGATCTAATGTTAACGTCAGAAGTAGGTTAAATAATTGGGGTTGGGGTTAGGCATTTACTTGATGATAAGGTGAAGCTTAGGGTTAGGGGCTAGGGAATGCATTATATCTATGAGGGTCATCACAAGTATAGAAAGACAAATGTGTGTGTCCGTGTGTGTGTGTTTTGTTAGTGTAGGTGAGTGCTACAGAGTGGGAAGCAGAAACAACTAATCTTCAGTGTAGTACTTACTACTTGTATACTTGTATGTGATTGTTGCAAATTGCTCAGCAGACCATTAAGTATTTGTTGAACTCACAACAGAGATGTTATCATTCTTATATCCATTATTACACACTGACGAGGAAGTCGTGTAACTGTGTCTATGCACTGGCACTGATGGCAATACTGCAGTACAATCTGCTTAATCCATGCTAAATTGCTGTGAAACTGTAACAAACGTGGTCATATGTTGTATTGTATTATTTATTTATTTAATTCAGTTAATTTAGTTTTTGATGTTTTCAACAGATGTGTTGTTAGGCCTCCATTAGGTTACAGAAGTGGCATAAATGCACTTTACTATGGTGATTCTTTTTTGTCTTGCGGAATATAACATCATATCTGCTTCAAGTGGAACTAAAAGAATAGATCATGCTGCAAATTGAAAATATGTTTCTGAGATACCCCATACGTAGCGAAGACATCCTGACATTATAGCCATATGAAGCATCCCTCTGCATCCCTTAATCTACGTGCCATCTCACAGGATATCCCTCTTTTTTCCACTTCCATCATCTTTTTGGATGTGAAAATCAGATTTCACACAAATATATTATTAAATATATATTTTAGTGGCTATTCTGTTTCACTGTTATACCCTCTGCCCAGCAATAGAAGAGTAGTTTTAACATAACCAGCATTCTGCGCTCACCGTAAATAATAATTTAACCCAAAGATCCTACCTATAGAAATAAAACTTGATCTATGATCCTACCAAAACATTGTAGGCTAATGTACGTGTGTGTGGTGTAAATGATGGAAAATAAATAGTAATGATGGATTCTTAAATGATATGAAATAGGGTGAGACAAGGTGGTTAAAAAACTGTGTTTGGTCTCAACTAAAGCTAGGACCCTCACTCCTGTTTCCAACTTCCCTTTATTAATTATACCACACTCATTTGCCAATCAGCAGCCAAGCTTTTCATTAAAATCAGTGAATCAGAACTAAAACCAAAAATACGAGTCTTGATAAGTCTTGAAACTATTGTTCTTTGAATATAAACAAAACTGCTATTTTGGCTTCTACGTATATGACGTATTAAATATTTGTGCTGGTTAAATTCCAACATTGATGTCACAATGTAAAAATTATGAAATACAGTGGCATCAATGTAATTTTGATTTTCTTTTTCTTCGAACACTCCAAAGCCAAAAGTCAAAGGGAAGTGTTTTGGTGAATTGCTTGTTGACGAGAGCTTTCATTATAATGTGTATTGCAGGGAAATTGGAATGATTTGTGGAAATTGCAGTTCCTGTCATTTGTCTGAGAGCTTGAAAGCACTTATATAAAGTAAAAGCACAGGGATTGGTTCAAATTGCAAGTCCTCACAATATAGCTCCAGAAGAACTGTTAACTCTGCCCTTCGAAAAGAGAAGGCAACAGTGCCTTGTTTTAGGAGCAACAATAAGAGAAAGTAATTGTGATGTTAAATGGAAGAAGAATGATTTCATTTATTCTTTTAAAGCTGAACTTCTACTAGTGAATCAACGTCCGTTGCATTCAAGCCCTCGCCAAACGAGTTCACACAACGCTGATTAAGCCTATCTCTTGCAGGTAAATCTCTTTGTATTCGGCGTGTACAGGAGTTTTTAAATCAGGGCCCGTATTTTTCAAGCTTCTCAGAATTACTCATAAGAACACTGCTAAGAATTGACTTATGAGTAAAAAAATTCTTGGCTCAAAGTTGTGCTTAAACGTTAGTTACCAAGCATCTCAGTCTTAATTTAAGTGAATTGAGGACTAAATCTTAAGCGTCAGTCTTAGAGCTGATTCACAACACTTGCTGTACCGCAAGGACCAATCACTGAATAGATTTCCTTATTAGGAATCCTTAAATATAATAAATTCACATTGAATGGTAAAATTCCTAAGAGGAGTGTACGTTCAAAAGACATTTGACAATAAATAATTTGAAGAAAAGAGGTGGATGTAAATCTCGGCAATATGCATCCACCTTTCCATGACAATTGATGGTTGTGATGGCCCCAAATAATCAGTTTGTTGCATTTGTCCTGTGGAAAATAGTGTCATCATCATTTTCAGTTTATCTGAAAGCGCTTTGCTGCGTAAAGTCGGTGGTGAGATGGCATTCCTCACCAACTCATTTACAGTACAAAGATTATGCCTGCGCTGTCCGACCCCGTCTCATTAACTGCACGCCTTCAAATAATTCAGAAACATTCTTCTACTTCTGAAAGACTTGTGCATGTCTCTGTCTCCACAGTGCCATCACAAGCCCCAACTGGCAGCTCCTAACCACTTGAGAGACCTCTCGAGCCGTCTTAAATAACTGGGAGAGTAAGAGTGATTCTTAGCTTTGAGAAATTTGATAACTTGCTTTTATTCTGAAGTTTAAAAGTAGGTTTAAATTTCAAGAATTCTCAGCACTTAAGACTGAAATGGCTCTTTGAGAAGCTTGATAAATAAGGGCCCTGGTGTCTGTGGTGACATTCCTACACTGGTATACCAAGAAGTCAGCAATCACTGGTTTTCCTGGGGCATCACAGAGTCCAGAGCCATTTAGAGAGCTCCATGGTCTGCCAAAGCTGTATATGAAAAAAAGTCCACCAGAGAGATTATTTGTTATTGAGAATTGTGTATTTTGTTTATTATGATTGTATGTTTGTGTTAAAATGCTTTGGCAGCTATGTATTGTATGCAGTCATGCCAGTAAAGCCACTTTGAAAACTAAATTGAAATTGAACGGAGATGACGCTCTCTCTACATGGTTCTGGAGCAACCGTAGCTACACCAGCTAGGAGTATGGTAAAGGCTATGGCGGAAAAACACAAGAAGCCTCCAAGAAACATTGCTCCAGGAAAATAAAGACACTTTCAAACATTCAGAGAAAGGACTGAAGTCAAACAAAGAAAGAAATGGATGGCGAGGACACACATGGATAACCCCATTTTGTTTGTCTCGTGCACCCACATGAGGATGCACATGCACACACGCCATGCCAATTCTTTCACACTGTTCTACTGACCTATGGGTGCTGGTACTGCACCAAGAAACGTAAGAATGCACCAAGAAAGGTAGTGAAGGATTCTTCACTAAAAAAAAAACAGCTGTGAGGAATGCATTTAATATGTTTGTTTGACCTCAATGATATGCACAATGAGTTTTGGTGAGTAATAATCAATGTAAACAAGGATTGACAAAGTCCAGGCCCCCACAGGGCTGTGTGCTCTGCCCCCTCCTGTTCACGCTGTACAGCCACGACTGCATCCTTCAACATGGAAAGAACTCTGTCGTGAAGTCGCTGTTGTACCGCCAGACTCCAGAGCACCTCCTTTATTCAGGCTGTGAGACTCCACCCCAACACTACACCATAAATAAATGACATAGAACTTTCTGGTTTTGCACATTACCATACCACACCCTTTTTGCATTTCTGGTTTTGACAGGAGATTATGAAATGATTAAACCAACACAGATGAAATCAGATGAGCAGCTCAGGCACACGTCATTAACCATTAGTCTGAATGTCTCAGTCACAGCCTCTGTCTCTTACAATATGAGAAGCTGTCTTACCATATTGCTGTGCTTAAACTGATCAATACTAAAAACTTCCAGGCAGACCCAAACAATATTGCTAAATCTCTGCCTTTTTTAACTCGTTCTCACTCAAGCTTTAGACATGTATTACATTGTGCCGTCAAGAATGCTTAATTACAGAAACATAATTTCTGCTGTAAAGACACATCCTCCTAAGAAAGTTATTCTAAATCTAAATGAATCTGACACTCAATAGATATTGCATAGAGCATGTAAATAGATGTGGCTGAGCAAGATATTGGAGGTATGTAATCATGTATTTGGTTCAGAGGCATTGGAATCTGTCGGAAAGTTGGCATTGACTTAAAAAAGGTCACATCAACTTCTTTTTTCCCCTAAAGATCTCTGTTCCTCTCTCATCTGTTCACACACAGAGAAACCCTCTTCTTCCCTGTCTTTCTTTCTGTCTCTCTCAAACTGTTATTTTAATCAAAGAATTGGTCCCAGAAGTGTCTCAGATATTAACACTGGTCCAATAGCTATGGAAATCACATCATCGTGATGGAGACGTGGCCTTTCCTAAAGGACCCCAAGGACCCAGCAGTCACAATACAGTCTGGCCTGTCAGTCTCAGTGTTCCCTTTACTGCGTCATATGTCAGAATTCCTCCACCTCATACCTGATCACAGAAGTAGTCTGCAAATATACACACTAATGCACTCACTCACAAACATACTCACTCATACGGCACTCATGGACACTCAAATACATACACTCATGATAAAGCTATACTCTATATTATGTTATATTTATGGACCTTTCAAATACTTTAAAAATGCATTTTCATATATGGAATATACCGTAAAACTTTGAATAATTTATTTGCTGAAATCACTGAATTGACCCTGCCTATATTTGGGACAGGCGTCCATATGGAACAGGCCTTTAATTCCTTTTGCACAAAACTGAAACTACTATGAAACAGTTTATTTATTTCAAACAGAATAATACTTGTATAACAATGATCAAATACAAGTCATTCATTTGATCTAGCTTCGACAGATGGCTTTTGCGCTTTTATTTTGAAGTAACATCACGACAACAACATGGTGAGAGAAGTTAGCTGACAGAGAGCGATGGACTTCACATGACAGGATTCACAACTTGGATTAATTTTTATGAAAACCTGTTTTAATTCTTTTTATGGGTGGACCATTACAGACTAAAGGAAGATAAATCAAGGAAGGGACAAATCCGGGCTTAACTAGCTGACTTAAGGAGAGCTTCAAAGGTAACAGCAGTCATCCCTTTTTTTCCTTTCCTCTCTTGAACCAGGCAGGTTACACCGGTAAATCTATATGAATTAGACTGTGGGCCTTAACTGAACTAAACTATTGAATCGTGGAGAATCTAACCAATCTAACAATGTGTAGCATGTCCATACTGACATATTGATCATATGTTTAAACATTAATATTTGTATTAACGATCTAAGCAGCTTAGAAGCAGCTAAAGCAGACGACCCCACGGTTTAAGAGGTTTTCCAAAGAATTTATATAAAAACTGGACCAGGCGTTAAATTGAGGCAGGTGTTTATTTGCCTACTGGTCAACTACCATCTCACCTGACTTCATTGATTGTCTTGACTCTCTTCCCAAAGTAAGCTCCTCAACTTAAACTCACTGTGAATTTAAAAATCTGAAAACCTAGATAAGGTAAGGGACAATATGTCACTGTCTATGGTTCATGAAAAAAAAAAAAAAGAATATCAAAGAATTATCTGAGCAACCAGAGAAGAGCTAAAAATCATACTTATGACACACTCATCATATTTGTATCACCTTCTATGGCGCAACATGGGTCAAAAATGACGCATATTCATTTCCTATGTAATTTCATCCATGGTTGAGTATTTCTTTTCTGTCTCTTTTGAAATCATTTTATTTCATCATTTAATATTTTAAGTAATCACTAAATATCTTGTTTTTGGTTACCACAAACCATTATTTATATTTTTTCTTTCATACTGTAAGAATAAACACATTTTTTGTATTTCTATATCAATTTAACACACATGGAATAATTCTGGAATTATGCGACCAGCCAAACTAACACTGGATAAATAAAATCAAAGGCAAAATAATATTGTCAAATGCACATCAGTCAGTTGATTAAGTATGTACTGTTATAAAATTGAGGTTAACTGCTCTGGAATCTGGCGGCGCAGCACCTGAAACTTCCTAGAAGGCAGCAGGGTGAACAGGCTGAATGTGGGTGGGTACTGTCCTTCAGTATCCTCACCTCACCTCACTGGTATCACCTGATCGAAAAACAGCTTTTTTTGGCTCTGGAAAGAGCCCTCACCTCTCCGTTCATCCAGGCCTTCTGATTGGGGAATGATTTTATCGTCTTGGTGATCACCACATCATCAACACATTTGCTGATGTATGATGTCAGTGATGATGTAAATTCCTCAAGGTTGATGTGGCTCTCCTGGGTGGTGGCCTCTCTGAGCACACTCCAATCTCTGCTCCCCAAACATAGTTGACTGATAGTCGAATCATGTGTGTGTTTGTGCATGTGGAAGAGGAAGGAACACACGCTAGCTCCGCTTTAATCATGAGAAGCTGAAGAGCTGCAGTCTCTATTTAATAGTCAGTGTAACTTATACTGTACAAACTGAGGCTTATTGTTGACTATTTTCTCTCTGCTCTGCTCTTGTGCAGAGTTTCATGTGCGGTCGAAAACTGCATGCGTGTCGTGGGTCAATTTCAAGTACTGTTTTTTATTCTTTGTGTGGGTCTTCAATGGTGATAAATGGTCCAAAAGTCCCCCAAGATGCGGACTACTGGGCACAACACCGGTGAAGCTCGGGCGCCGTCTCTTTGCCACTAGCGGCTACACACATACACACAACTAAAAAAATTGAGTTCCATCAGTGATTAGTATATTCTATCAGGTTTTAATGTGAACATACAGTATTGGAACGGTAAGGCAAATTCCTTTGTTTTTGTTGTTCACATCTAGATGTGTTAAACAACTCAGGACGTATCACATACAAGACTTGTGTGTTCTGTAGGCCGCTGTGGTCAGGACTCAGCCTTGATATGTGGTGTGCGATCTAGGTGAGCTGCCATGGCGCCCCTTTTAAAGCAATCTGCATGTTTGAAAATGCTGATCAAGAAGAAATAAGAAGTCCCTGCACCAGCACCAAATGCATTACTCTAAAAGTAGGGGGAGAGAAACACAGCCAACACATGTACTCTGTGTACTACTATAAATTGGAATTTTTGTCCAAGTGAGCTATTTCTTCAAATAATGAGTGGAGACCCTAAAAGTGGGTCATGGTCCCTGTTTCTGGTGGGTCCGACGATAACAAGAGAGCGTTCTAATGAGCTTGAGTCCATGGGAAAAGCAAAATGTATTCCATTTCTGTCCCAGGCTGAGAAAGTTTAAAGAGCTGCCACAGTAGGGGATTTTCAAGCAGCCCCCTCCTGTGATTCTTCAAATACTGCAACCGTCAAACAGCTTGGCTTGGGATTCAATATACAGTATCACACAGAGGATAGCCTTCTATTCCACTTAAGCATTCAAGGCAATTCTATCCATTTCTCACTGTCCTCATTGCTGCAGGCCTTTAACGATGGGTCAGGACCACAAAATGGGTCGTGGGTTAGTTTGTAGTGGCTCCCAACATGACTGGTATGTTTTCCAAACTCATAACTTAAGTGCAAACATCTGTATTTATTGAAGGATGTTCACACAGAAAAATTTAATTTGCTGACAATGTGATGCATACCAAGATTTCACAATAGTCACTTCCTGATGAGCAAAACAGAGCTTTTTTGTTTTTTTGGACATTTTTGCTAAAATAATTTTCTTCCCTCTATAGAGCAGAAACCAAAGAAGAATTTTTTGTCTATTGCAGTGTCTACAGTACAGCCGAAATTTACCTAAGAATAAACACATAGACATCCAATGGCAACATCAATGAAACATCAAAATCAAAACATCAACATCAAAATCAAAAAAGGACTTTTAAACATAAATTAATCTATTAACATGTCTATTTTTATCAACTTATACAAGTTAATAAATAGGATAAATCAGTTGAGATGAACGATCACGTTTTTGAGGGGGCCCTAATTAAAAAAATGAGAGTGAGTGGACGGAAGACTGCAAAACGAAGGTTACGATATAGATAGATAGATAGATACTTTATTTATCCGGAGGGAAATTCAAAGATCCAGTAGCATACGAAATATAAATACATTAAACATACATTAAACCTATATTAAAATAAAATAAAAATAACAAATAACACAGTAGCCACAGTAAACAGTGCAAATGGAGTGCAGATGGAAGTAAGCAGTACAGATGGAGGTAGAAATTGTTCTTTTGTCTATTGTCCTCCCTGCCATGACTAGGAGCTGTTGTACAGTCTGATGGCCGGGGGGACGAAAGAGTTTTTAAGTCTGTTGGTGGAGCTGGGCTGGGACAGCAGTCTGCCACTGAACACACTCCTCTGCTCGATAAAGGTGTTGTGCAGAGGGTGGTGGGCGTTGTCCAGCATGGACAGCAGTTTGTCCATAGTCCTTCTTTCTGCCACTATCACCAGAGAGTCCAGCTCTGAGCCCACCACTGAGCCAGCTCTCCTCATCAGTCTGTCCAGTCGTCTCTCTTCTTGCTGCTTCCTCCCCAGCAAACTACAGCATAAAAGATGACGCTGGCCACCACAGACTGGTAAAACATCTGCAGCAGTTTTTTGCAGATGTTGAAGGACCCCAGCCTTCTCAGGAAGCATAGACGGCTCTGCCCTTTCCTGTGGACAGTGTCCATATTTGCTGTCCAGTCCAGCTTGTCATCCAGCTGCAGCCCCAGATATTTGTAAGTCCTGACCACCTCCACATCGACCCCCTCGATGGACACAAGCTGGAGATGTGGTTTCTTCCTTCTGAAGTCCACCACCATCTCCTTGGTCTTGGAGGTGTTCAGCTGCAGATGTTTGGTCCTGCACCACCTCACGAAGTCATATGGTAACCCTAGCTCCATAAGCAGTGGGTGTTGCGCAGGTTGGCAAACAGATCCATCTCCACTCGTTCAGTGTGGGCCTGCTCCTTGACAGGAGGTCAACCCCTTTCAAAGACAGTAAGTGCTCTGCAGCCAATTTCCATAGGTTCCCCGCCAACGTCAACAGAGCCATGGAATGGACTCCTCCCTATCTGTTGATGTAAGCCACTGTTGTGTGGTTGTCGGTCCTTGTCAGCGCATGCTTGCCCTAGTCTAGGGCTTTCGAAGCGCTGGAGGACTAGAAACACTGCCAGGAGCTTGATTTGGTTGATGCGTCAGCTCTCCAGGGAAGCCACACAATACCCACTGCCCTTCCCAGGCAGGTCCCTCCCCCTCCAGTCAGAGACGCATCCTTGAACACAGACATAACGGGGTGCAGTTGTAACCGTCTCATGTGCACCAGGTCCTAGCAGTTGCATCACTGACAGCGCCCTTACCGCTATCCCCTGCTGCAGCTTGTGGACCCAATGGAGAAGCGTCAACATCTGCCATGTGAAGCACCAACGGGGCAGGACACACTCGTCTGCTGTGAGCCGCTCATTTAGGAAACAAAACCAACTGAAGCAGCGAGAGATGTCTTCCACTCTGCTGTGCCAGAAGAGACATGGCCTCGGCTGTCTCTCTCTGGCTATGGCGGGCAAGCCTAGCTGTGCCAAAAAAAGTTGTGGGCAGTAGGCCATGTCTGTTTATGTAGGGTGACCATATTTTGGTTTTCAGAAAAGAGGACAGGTGGGGTAGGAAGCAGACTGGGACTGGGGAGATTCAAGTAGTTGGTGGCACCGTGGAAATGTGTATGGGGGGTGGCGCGGGCAACTATGTTGTTGAACTTTAAAAGTACCTACATGTAAATGTAAATGCTCTGTATTTGTATAGCGCCTTTCTAGTCTTTTCGACCACTCAATACGCTTTTACACTACATCCCATTCACCATTCACACACATACACAACTGAAACATTCACACATACACTGGTGGAACAGCCACCAGGGGCAATTTGGGGTTCAGTATCTTGCCCAAGGACACTTCGACACGCAACCTGGTGGAGCCGGGGATTGAACCGCCAATCTTCCTGAGCCACAGTCGCCACGGTACATGTGGGCTTCTAGATTACTAGCACAATTATTGCTGTAGGTTAGGGTTAATGTCCTGCCCCACTCAGGCTGTGATTAGTCGGTTCACGAAAAGTGACACTCATGAGCAACTTTATGCACACGCTTGGATAAAAAAAAGCACCTGATCTACTCCCAAGAGTAACCTACCAGCAGCTTGTGACAAGTGTCATTAGGCAAGTACAAGTCCCGATATGCGCAAGAGTAAAATGTAATTGTGCCGGTGCTGGTCAAAGCAATGCAATAACGCACACAATGAATGCCGACGGTAGAAAGCTAAAGCAAAATCCCAGACATTTTGGCTGATTTAGAAATCCCTGCTGGACGCGTTTTTAGGTCCCAAAAAGAGGACATGTCTGGAAAAAATGAGGATGTTTGGTCATCTTAGTTTACACACTTGCACTCCCGGTGAGCTAGCAATGCACCCGTGCGAATCCTTGTGAGCGCGCTGGGAATGCTGAGTTATGTCAGGCTGCTGTATTATGTCTTTTCCCTGGTAAGAGCAGCTTGTTTCTTGGTAGTCATGTCATGGAACATAGTCTGGCTAGCGAGGTGGACGCCCTGGCCCCTCCACCTCGGTTCTGGTCGGGAGTGCTGTGTGGGCGAGCCGTTAGTCTGTCAGCATCCGCCAGCATCTCTCATAATACATGCATGTGATTGGAGAAGGAAGTACCCATAGAGTCCAGCAGAGGGCGGAGCGTGTGGGAGATAGAACAGCATCAATTCTTCTAGGTACACTTTAGGGCTGACCCCAAATAGTCGAAGATTTGAAGCTTCATTTTTGTGATATGGGGGTGCTCAATGTCTGATTTTACATAGATCTACCAGTTTTCTCTAAATAAATTAATATACAGCCTATTACAATATACGTTTAAATGTTTCATGCTGTAAATAAACATGTAAAAAGAAAAAAAACGTGCGTGAATGAATCCAAAATTGTAACCCTAACCCTGGGTTTTCAGTGCGCATGTGTAGGCGTAGCGTGTATGTGTGTGGTGGCAGGAGGAAAACTTGCTGAAGAGACGGAGCCCCGGCTTCACCAGGGTTGTGCAGAGTTGTCCGCACCTCGCGGGACTTTCGGATAATTTATCACCGTTGATGTACCACACAAAGAATATTTTATCGTTTTTAAACAGCCGCTACTTGAAACAGACCTGCGAGGAACCGCGATGTGCATGCAGTTGTTGGCAGCATGGCAAAAACTCTGCACAAGACCGGTGAATGGCAGGCGAGAGAGAGAGAAAATGGTCAATAATAAGCCTCAGTTTAGCTTCGGCTCGCAATCGCCGTGGACAAAAACACACATGATTCGACTATCAGTCAACTATAGGCAGGACTTGATGATTCTGATTCGACTATGTAAATCCTTAGTCAGGTACAGCCATAGTACATTTGCACAAACTCAAGTTTGTATGTCATCAAGTGTATGATTAAACAATTATTCCAAACAGGTGCTAATGATCATCAATTTAATGTAGGTCAAAATACAATCTTTAACTAAAACAGCTGTGTTGGAGGAATACAATTGGCTG
This sequence comes from Micropterus dolomieu, assembly GCF_021292245.1. Classification (NCBI taxonomy): domain Eukaryota; kingdom Metazoa; phylum Chordata; class Actinopteri; order Centrarchiformes; family Centrarchidae; genus Micropterus; species Micropterus dolomieu. The sequence goes on from NC_060153.1 coordinate 31,640,825, forward strand.
AAGAACAGCCAAGCTCAGCTAACAAGGGGAGGCTGCTTAAGATAGTTTACTGTCAAAAGTAATACACCATGGCAAGACTGAGCACAGCAACACAACGCAGACTAGGTAGCTATACTGCATCAGCAAGGTCTCTCCCAGGCAGACAGAAGAGTGGCAGCAGGTGCTCTGTACGGATAAGTAAACATCTGAGCTGTAGCAGAAGGCAGGTTGTTCCCCAAAGGGCTGAAGAGCGGTATGAGAGTGAGTGACTGCAGGCAACAGTGAAGAATGGCGGCGGTTCCTTGCAAGTTTGCATTTCTGCAAACAGAGTTGGGGACATGGTCAGAATGAATGGTCTCCTCAATGCTGAGAGGTACGGGCAGATACTTATTCATCATGCAGCACCATAAGGGACCCAAGCTTATTCTGCAGCACGACAACGACCTCAAATATACAGCAAAAGTCATTAAGAACTATATTCAGCTTGAAAAAGAACAAAGAGTCCTGGAAGTGATGATACGGCCGCCACAGAGCCCTGATCTCAACATAATCAAGTCTGTCTGGGATTGCATGATCAGAGAGAAGCAACTGAGGCTGCCTAAATCCACTGAAGAACTGTTGGTAGTTCTTCAACTTACCTGCCAAGTTCCTTCAAAAACAAAGACCTCGAACAATTGATGATATTTTGAAGGTAAGGGTGGCCACAACAGATAATGATTTGATTTAGATTTTTATTTTGTTCACTCATTTTTAATTTTGTTATTTAATTTTGTTTAGCATTAGTAGGTGCTTCTTGGTTTTATATAAACTTTGTTCAAAAGTGCATTGAGTCTCTGGGGATACAAATTTGCAACACCTACATATATACTATATATAATCACAAATTAATTTTAATTAATGTAAGAAAGGGGAAGCCCTGTAGCAGCACTTTTGGACGGTAACAGAAAAGACTGAGTAAGGAGGTGGTTGGGGTGGGCCAGAAACTTTTTAATCAGGAGACTGGTGTTGGTTTCCCATGTGAAATAAAAAATTAGCAGTAAATATTTTTATTTTGGTTACGTAAATTAACACACGTAGTAACATTAATTAACTTATGTGTTAACTCACGTTTGAGTTATTGTAAATCAAACCATAATCTCTTCACTAACACTAACCAGGTACTTTTCTGTGCCTGAATCAAACCAAATTGCACTGTTTCACTTACTTTAACAACATTCCGTTTCAAAATGGTGATGTTTTGCAATGTTGAATGTTTTATTTTGAATATCTAGGGTTGACCTAGAGTAGTCGAAGATTCGATGCTCCGATGGTCGGAGCCTTATTCGACTGTCAATCTCACAGTCGAAGCTTCATAGCAAAACGAGGATCATGCCATTTTGGCGATATGGGGGTGCTCAATGTGTGATTTTACATAGAACCATAGGCATCGCTAGACGTTTTTACTGGGGCACATGCCCCTGTATCCATGTGCTGTACCCCTCGTTTCGGTTACACTTTCAAAATAAAACTACCAGTTAATGTGAAAAGGCACATGGTTAATGATATGAAACGTCGCAAAAAACGAGTCAGCGTTGAAAGCGAGTGTTTATAACGTTGATGAGAAGACAAAGAGGGACTATCCTTCTGGGCACAAGAAGTGAAAATTACTCAATGAGAGTGACTTTCGGGAACAGCAGTCAGGTAAACTTGTGTTCTCTTCTCTGAAAGTCCGATGTGAGCAAGTTCATGTGTAGCCTAGCTGCAGTGAGTCAGCTTATGTGATGCTTGTTATGGCAGAAATTTGTGTCCTTACATTTAATCTTTTATGTAGGTTCTTTTACTGTTATTATTATTAGGTAATGTGTTTTATCCTTAACCTTTCCTCTCCTATACTTCTTATGTTAGTCTGTCCACATTTACGTGGGTTTAGGTCAGAGCTGTGAGATTGTTTTGGTGTTTGCCCCTCTTGTTGTTCCTCTCCTCTCCTGGAATGTTCATTCAAGGCCTGGAGAGGATCTCTGTTCCCCAAAATACAGAAACCTAGACTGTGTAAATGATGATGCATCCCTTTGCTCGGGGCCAGATGTTAGTTACTGTCTTAACCTCTGGTCCAGCTGATTTGTGTTGTAGTACTTCTGTTTATTCTCTTTTGTTAAATAAATTCTTGAAAGACAACAGTTTGTTGTAACTCAATTATTTGCTCAGATCCTCACCAGGAATACAATTTCCACGACACTGCTAACCCAGCTGAGCAGCACGACGAGGTCTGTTTTTGTCTTGGTTGCTTGCCAGACTGTAACTGAACAATATTGGAGGGAAATACAGCTATTTATTACCTTTGATAAACGCTGACGGGCAACGATGTTTATAAACTGCAGCAAGGAAATGATAACTACGTCATATGTGCTCATACGCGCATGCACGAAATGAAACTCGTGCATCCGGCTGAGCGGTGCTACAGTCCGCATTTTGCATTCCAGCAGCAACATTAGTGAGAACAGTCCAGACAACACACAGATGTGATGGCACTCCTCATAGGCACACATCATTTTAAAACAAGACAGGGATTATCTGTCTCTCAGTGAAGGGTTAGTTACAACTCTAGACTAATGCAAGATGGAAAGCAGTGGATTCACATTGACTATTAAAATGTTGATTATTGGGGCAGACTGGGCAATATGGATGCACATCTCCAGTAAATAATAAACCTCACTTATTCAGTCAAGTCATATTATAAATTAGAGCTGGACAATAAAAGAATAGCCTAACAATAATTATCACAGTATAATTTCCCTCAATAACAATATAACAAATATTGAATAAAAATTGAATAATTGTTTGATCTTATTCATTTTTTCAAATTAACAAATGAATGAACAAATTATCACTTTTCTATTAAAATATTTATTTTATTGAGGAAAAAGGGACTGAAAAAAGATTTAACTTAATTTTACTCATGCATTTGTTGAAAAAAAGGTTTTATCAGAATAGTTTTGAATGTTCTACCTCAGATTTGTGAGGTGATCCACTGTTTGGTAAGTGATTTTCATGTTCTGACCATGAAGAATCGTTTAAACCACAATTAACTATCTGGTTTCTTCAGATATCAGAAATCAGATAGAAGTAATGATTTGACATTTATCCTGATAATTATCAATATCGAAAGATAGGAATTGTTTTATTGTGATAACATTTTTGACCATACCGCTCAGCCCTTGTATAAATAGTATTTTAGCTTTCAAAAGGTTAAAGGAAACCTGGGAGCCAGTGTATATTCGCCTGGTGCAGTTGATAACATTAATATCTAGCAAGTATTGATATCTATTATTTAAATTTCTCAGTAGAGTAGATGCTGGATCACAAGCCAGTACGAGCACAGTTGATCCAAATCCAGTACCAGCACAGCCTGAGATGTACAGCCAGCAGCAGTCTTAACAGACTTTATGAGGATTTTTCTAGAAGAGGTTTCCATTCGGGCTTATAACAGAGACAGACTGTTTTAAAGGTAGTAGTGAGAGTAATGCAGTGTCAGGTGTGTCTGTGCAGCTGTGGCAAATTGTTTACATGGCTCACAGGTAACGTAGCATACATAAAATAGGTATGTGTGCTGACCAATATTAATGGGCTAAGCAAGGGGAGCTGGTAAGGCACATACTAACACATTTCATATACTTCAATCAAAAATAAATCGAAAATTTACATGAGGGATGTAAGGGCCTTTGCCCCAGTAGAGCTTTATGTCTAGCAACCTGCATAGAACTACATGTTTTCTCCCAATAAGTTAAAATACTGCCTCTTACAATGTAAATGTCGACGCATGATGCTGTAAATAAACATGTATAAAGAAAAAAGCTTTTAATAAATGTTCTTTAAGTGCATGAATAAATCCAAAATTGTAACCCTAACCCTGGGTCGTCAGTGCGCATGTGAAGGCATAGCGTGTATGTGGAGTGGCAGAAGAAGAACACTTGCTGTTGTGGTGTCCGAACAGTAATGATGCGATGATGTGTTGAGAAGAAATCCGCTTGACACTGTTCTTGATCATAAAAGTTTATTACATCAAGGAGTTCAGCATCAATTACAAGCTCTGCAGCAGCTTGGAGAGTGACCCAGCCCGATGGCCACTCTGTCTCTCTGTACATCGAACACAGCTTATATAGGACATGTTTAGGTATCTGTTAGGTACCATATAAGGGTCTGAGTCTGCAGTCTAAGGCACCAATCCATATAATGGCACAGTCCTATAGAATAAGTGTAGACATCTGTTAGACACCATATAAGGGTCTGAGTCTCCACCTAACCACTGACCCCTGCTCTCCCCTTAAAAGGTCACTAATCCTCTATCCAGCTGCTACAGTGCTATGTTAAACTGTTATGCGTCAAATGCACATATGTTATACTTAGTTGAGTCTCGAAAAACAAAAAGAGATAACAATTTCTCCAACACATGCTTCTTGCAATATTATTTTTAACAATATATCAACTTTATGGAGTGTGAGAATGAAAAAACTGTCCGGCAGCCTTCATTCCAAAATGCCCTCCAAGACAATCTAGACAGGAAAATTTTCTCACGGCCCCTCTGCCTTAGGCGGCCACGCATGGTACTCCAGTTTGATTAATAAAATACACCACACTGTTAAGACGGCGCTCCAGCATCACCTGTGTTGTTCCGAGTTGTCCGCACCTCGCGGGACAACTGGGATCATTTATCGCTATTGATGAACCACACAAAAAAATATTACATCATTTTTAAATAGTAGGCTACTTGAAATAGACTTGCGAGGAATAGCGACGTGCATGCAGCTGTCGGCCGCACGGCACGTACGCAAAACTATGCACAAAGTTATTGAGCCTCACGACACCACACCCAACTCAACTAAACAATGGCCCTACTCTGAGGTGAACTAAGCCACAACGGGGCAATTCAAACAAATCGCCCCGCCTTAATTGTTTAATATATATATAATAATATTTCTCTCCCACAGATTAATTCTCAAAAATACTAACAAAAACCCTGTATAAGTTCAATACGGAACACTTTTGTTAGTTTCCAATTACAGGCTGATTCTGTATTTTACGGGAAGGTTGGCCACCTTAGCTGTGGAGTTAAGCGCTTCAGCATTTTGCTGCTGCTTTTGCAACCACTTGTTTTCTTGTTTCAGCAAAGCCAGAGCAGCTAACAGTTGACATTATTAATATAGAATGCTTTTGAAATTGTCGTGTCAGTGACTTAAAAAGTTTGGGTTTTTTTTGTTTCTGTTTGGGCAGAATTTGAAACGCTTTTTCTGCAATAACACAGAGTTTTATAGATATTGATGTAGTAGTGTGGTATGTGAAGAAAGTACAACTGCCATAATGATGACAGAAACCAGTGCACCTGACAACATAAAGCTGGTGATAGAGGGGACTGCCTTGGAGAACAATATATGTGTGTACGTGGACATATGTGCATATGGGTGTGTGTGTGTGTGTGAATGGCTCTATTTTACAGCCTCCTATCCCCTTTTATTTTCCATATAAAAGTGCCCAGTCAGCAGGACTTAGTGTTGATCCCCCAGCTTGGATAGTTTTCTCCCCAGACACACATACTCTGCCCCGAAAGGCAAAACCTGACTGCTGGATATTGGCCATATTTCATATAAATGGTGTTTACCAATGCCTTTTTTTCCTTCCACGTTGTTTGTTTTTTTTTTGCCCTTTCATTCTTCCTCTCAAAGTTGCTGCGTATGTTTCATGGATCTCATAATTAAACAGGTTGTGATTTTTTTCCTTTTGTTGAATCTCAAATTTGCTATTTTCTGTCTTTTTTGTTTGTTTAGCCCTTTTTGTCCATGTCAGAAGGAAGACCTCAGGTGAGCAAAATTTTGGACATCCAATATGGAAAAGGTCAAATTGTCAACGTAGTGTAACAGATTTCTAATTGTGGTTTTTCATGGTATTTTCGCTGGGTTTTCATAGTCTTCAAAGGACGGATCTACTGATTGTGGGGATCCCTTGACATTTTCTGAGCACATGCATCCTTGCTTGAGGGACAACTTGAGGGACCTTTGAATTTGGTAATTATATCACCTATACTACGATATAAGATTTTTGCCTCCTCGCAGGAAGGCTCTCGGGACTGAATAACACTTCTAATGGGTGTCTCAAGAGGGTTTTAGTCACAGTGAAGAATTAGGGCCACTTTTGGGGGGGAAATGCAATACATAGGTTACACAAAAAAATCAATTAATTAAACAACTTCAACTACTGTCAGTTATGACTTGTTTTACACTACCCCATTTTAAATAAGGCAGACTAAGACAGTAACGGTTCAGGTTAAACTGCTGTAAACTGAGCTAATCCAGAGGTGCAATTGATATCTCAGTTCCACCAATGTAAACCTCTTCTTTTACAAAGAATGTAAACCCACTCCAATACATGACACACTAATCCCAACCACTGCAAACTGACACCATTAACACTGATCAATAGAACTTTGTACCTCTGCTACTAATCACTTGCATAAATAATGAGACAGGCACAGCAGACACTCTCCCAGACATTGAAGACATTGAGCTATATACGACATAATCTAAAATATTAACAATCTAACATGTATAAATTAATATTAAGTTTGAAGTATAAAATTTAGAAACTAAATTTTACAATCCTCATTATTGTAAATTTCCCACAGGAGTAACATTTATGTCGTATGCCAATGTTCAGTGCCACTGCAAGAAGTTTACTTAATGTATGCGGAGGTCTGGGTGACGGATAGGCACATCTGGCTCATCTGACTTGCATTCACCATTTAATTACACATAAACACACTCTTTAGTTAACCTTAGTCATGCCATATTTGCAATATGCAGATGTTGTAGAAAGTGACAAATAAAAGCTAATAAATAATTATAGTTAATCCATTGTTGTTTGGTGTTGATCCACTTTCTGCAACCTTAACCCCAATGATAAAAATGGTAACATTTTCCAAAATGTTAGCTTCTTGACTAGATGTTTCTGTTAAATATCTGCTCCAGCAAGCTTAGACTTTCTGCAAAAAATGTTTTTTTGTCCATTATATGTCTACAAAAAATGCAATGCAACATTATGCATTGCTTAAGTAAACCAGTAGATATCACATTTAACCAGCTGGCACATTCTCCAAATTTTGCCATGGCCAACTGTAGGTATGTAGTTTTATGGACAAAAGCTCATATAGCAAGTTACACTCAGGTATGAGTGTGACTGACCTTCAGTGTCTCATGTGGGCACTCTCTGAATTAACTATGAAAAGTTAAAGGTTTTGTCTTTCTTTTCCTTTTGGAAATGTGATGGGAACAACTCTTCTTTGGTATTTGTTGGTATTAATTACCTATAAAATACATGGCACCAGCCTTAACCACAGCAAACAGATACCTTTCATATCCACCAATACCTGATACATACAGCTGAGCTGAAATCAATGGAAAGCACACAATATAAATAGCTGTGTATGTGGCATGCTTCATAGTACCTCACACAAATCCAATATTGCTATGACCTCAGTGTCTGAAAAAAGAGAAATACACACACACTCAGCTAAGAAAACACATTTAAGCCCCCCTTAAGGCAAGACCAGTCAAGTTCATCTGGCACTTAACGCACAGTCATTAGTAAACCGATCTGTGAATGGGAATTTGTGAACGGCGTGTGTATGTGTGTATATGTACATAGGTACATGGGAAACTGACCTGACACAGGGACTTCCCCGAGTGGTTTCAAACTTATTTTCTTAGCTGCATGTGTGTCCATTTTTCTGGTGTGGAGCATTCCTTTAAGCCACCTAACCACTTAAACCGAACACTGTGTGTGTGTGTCTTCATTATACAGACAGACATAGAGGATATTGCTGTCACACTATCGAGTTTCTACCTAAGAAGGAAACAAAAGGAACAAAAAGGTCTATCCATCTATTTTGCTGTGTTTAGACATGTAGTGTAAAGCTTTGCTTCCTTTAAATAGAGACTCCTCAGAACACTGATGTTCATGAAACTTACACACACAATGAATACAGTGAGCTCTAGCGGGCTATAAGGTTCAGGTTAGGCATTTAGTGGTTAGGGAGAGAGAACCATGTTTGACAAAAGATGTGTGAGAACATGTCAGAGACAATTTCCTGAGTTTAGTCTGTAAGAGAGATGCAAGCACATACATACATACATCAGTTTCAGAATTAAGTCATTACAAAATGAAGTTTCGACTTAAATACATTCAATTAATCTATTTAGCTGACGCTTTGATCCAAAGCGACTTACAATTGTTATATATGTCAGAGGTCGCACGCCTCTGGAGCAACGAGGGGTTAAGTGTCTTGCTCAGGGACACAATGGTGAACCCGGGTCTCTCACGCCATACGTCTTATCCACTGCTCCATCACCACCCCATATACTGTAGTTGCTTTATTTGAAACTAGCCTTTTATTGAAATATATTGTGCTGTCATGTCACTATCTCTTACAAAACTACATTACATCTTCAGGTATTCATACTGATGAACCTATGCTGAAAAATCGTAGCAGGTACAAAGGCCTGATGAAGACATAATGTTTAAAAGTCATAGCAGGTATGAATACCAGATAAAGATGTAACATCAAAACGTTGTAGCAGGTATGCATACCCAATGAAGACATAACATTATGACATGGTTGCACTTGCAGGTACAAATACCAGATGACAAAATATGAAAATCTAATGGGCAAATTGCCATTTACTGAGCACGTTCATGCTCTGCAGAATATGACCACTTTCCATTTTGGGCACTGCATAATCTCTCCTCTAGTACCACCATCAGGCCAACATCTATCACATTGCAAAAACAACATTACATATGCTAATGGTCAGATTGCTCCCCAATAAATACTGAGCACATTCATGCTCACCAGAGGAGTAACCCATTTTTACTATTCCCATGGCTTTCCTCTAGCAGCATAAACAATTTTGCAGCCCCGTGACTGCTAGACTCTGTGGGGTCTCTGTTCCTACTGCAGGGAAGGCAAAAGCATCATTTCACTGGTTGTGGGGAGCAAAGATGTGACATTCAACTAAAACAATGTTGCAGGTTGTAGGTCAAGATGACCCACTACTTTTATAAACATTTGTCTCAAATCTGAATTTATCAAAACTAAATTATTACTATGATCAGTCTCTTCAGAAGGAATTTATTCCTGTCGGTAGTTTGACCTTGTCTTCTGCTGCTAAGAAAATACATAGACAACTTTTTACTGAGTAAATGAGGGTATGTATTTGTAGCTAAATACTTAGTGAATGAATAGATGAAGGATTAATAAGGTAAAAACCACACACAATGGATAAACAGCAGATGTGTGATGAAATAAACCTGATCTTACTGGCACAACAAAACACTAACACAATGCTACGTTACTTAACTTATATGAAAGTGAATTAATACATTTTATTCGACGTCAACTCTTTATTACCGCATAAACAGTGGTTGAGCCTTCTGTTTTAAAGCGCTGGCAGAGACTAAATGTTCCAGCTGTCTTTCTAGGACAGTGCGCAGGGTTGAGGCTGCAGTGCAGTTGAAGGTGCAGTCCCAGGTGACTCCTGTAGAGCAGTTCGTCACTGAGCGGATGAGGTCTCCTGACTGGTTCGACATTCTTGTTTCAGGGGCAAATGCAGAGATCAGGGCCAAGACGTGGGGGGAACAGTTCTCTGGAGGATGGAAGACTAAACATTTCTTCTGTTCTAACCTTCATTGCATTACAACACAGAGCAAGCTTATTTTCAGAAAGTTAGCTCCTTTCAAAGCGGGCTGGACTACAGCGGCACGGGTACAGCTATGGTGATGCTGAGGAAGGAAAGCGGTTCTCCTATTCTCAAGTTGGCCTGTCGAATAAAATATATTTGGTTGCACTAACTTGTACTATAACTCACGAGACTACGTGGTACAAAAACTTTCTTCACTTTAGTATTGATGTATTCAAGGGCTTGTTGAGAAAGTAGTTAAATTGTGCGCTGACTTTAAAGAGGCACAAATGAAAGTTGAAGAAAGACGTGAGCTCAAAGAAGGTGTGAGGGCGAGCCTAGCTAGGATGGCGTGTGCAGCTTTTTTTGTCACTTAGCACAAGGAGGAGGAGTTTTCTCCAGTTTCCTGACTCTTAACTACTTCAACTGTCAAACATACATTTTAACACTACCGATAAGTGTTAAATGACACACATGATCGACATAATACAGCTATAGCAAAAATATTATACAGATTCACGACAGTAATCGTTACAGAAATTTCTGTCCATTAGTCAGTAGACGGCAGTGTAGTTACATGTTACACAAGAGGATTGCTAATTTCATGTCCTACGAAGGTAAATGTTGGGTTCAACATCAAGACATCATGTCCCTTCATCTTTATGATGGGCTTCTGTCATGACCTGCATCTTCTTAGGGGTGAGGAGTTTCTACTATCAGGGAAAGGATAAGTTTCATTCAGAAATATGTGTTATTATTATTAGCTTAAAGGTATTAATTTACCCTTCATGCTCACACATACAGCTGGATAGCACGTCCATGCAAACAGCCATATGTGCCCCTGCGATTTTGGGGGGATGCAGATGGATGACAGTGGCTTGTCCAACAACACTTCCCCAGTCACGTGTAAGCGTTTGTGTGCGTGTCACAAAGAAAGAGGGTGCGTTCGCTGTCACATTAGATATGCCATAGATTATTGACACAATGACAAAGCTTCTGCATAGGTGTGTGAGTGTGGGTGACAGGGAGATTCATGCACATCGCTGAGTGCACATTGCCAATGAATGTACATAAGAGTATACCCCTTAGCCAGAGCTACACTCACCCCACACATACACACACACACACATGCACAAACACACTGACAGTGACACAGAGTGAGGTTTCGCTTGAATACACACCTGTCCTTTTGCTCTATGGTACACAGCACACAGCCTGACCACAGGCCATGCTCTTTATGTGTGTGTGTGTGTGTGTGTGTGTCAAAGGGTCTCCAGGGTATTCACATACACAGACAGCTTCTCACAAACCAAAAGTCCCGTACAACAGCCTTACTCTCTTTCTGTCCCTCTGTTTTTTTTCTTTTATTCCTTCCTTCTCTTTTTCATTCACTCTTTCTTGATTGCTTGCTCCGTTTTTCATTTTCTCTCCCTTTCTTTTCCCATGGTTCTCTCTCTCTTGACCCATGTGATAAATCAGCTTGATTTTCAATCCCCAGATGTGGCGTGTCAGTCAGATTGTGGCGTGTCAGTGTGTCAGAGTCAGATTGTGGCGTGTCAGTGGGTGTCTCAGTGTTTGTGTGCATGCATAAGTCAATGTGAGTGTGCGTTTAGTGTTTTAATAGAGAAAATACAGGCGATAATATCAATGAGGAATATTTGATAAATATTAATGGTATATTATCTAGGCGCAACTATCTTTTATTGTCAGTGTTTCAAAAAAATACACATTTTTTATTATTAAGTAGCCATGAAAGGAAAGAAAGGGACAAAAAACAAATTAGACAAATGATAAGTTAACATACACAGTTATCCACAAAGCTTGGCAAAGCTTTCTTTTATTATTTTAATTTACTCTGTTTTCTGTCTAACAGTCTGTCGACAAATAGTGAATAATTTAAAACTGATTGGAGGTTGTCATTGGTTTGACTCTCATCTGACAAATGGTGTGTCCATCTTGTTTTATTAAGCTATTGTTGTTGATCTATAAGGGGTAGACACAATATGAATATCAAGTGAATACAACGTAATAATGTTTAACAAGCTACGTGTGTCTATAAACTGTACAGTTGTTCCTATTTTGTGCAGGATACAACATAAGGTTGTATATTGAAAATAAAGTTTGTAGTCCCTTCATGCTACACATATAGAACTTAACAGATAAGTATGTGTATATTAAAATATGTTAACATATATAATAAAATAAAATACAATAAAATAAAACAATATATTCAGTTTTATTTATATACATACCCTGAGCACAATTATAAATGCAACCCTTTTGTTTTTGCCCCCATTCATCATGAGCTGAACTCAAAGATCTGAGACTTTCTCTACGTACACAAAAGACCTATTTCTCTCAAATATTGTTCACAAATCTGTCAAAATCTGTGTCAGTGAGCACTTCTCCTTTTTCCATTTTATTTAAGGAACAGTGTCGTTATTTAACCACAGATGACCATCAGATATTCAGCATGCCCAGAAAAGTGCAGTACATTTACCGTCTGCTCTCGGCAGTATATTTGAGCTGCTGTATTCATCACTCAGCATGTAACAGTAGTGAAAAAACATGCACTTATGAATTCCCAAACTGTCAATGCGGTGAGAGCCCTGTGTTCACACAGGCTGAAAGTAGTGAATGTGACTGGCCATGATTGTCACAGAAATAACGCACCCACCTTTAATGTATGATAATGTACTCTTTCTGATCCCACCACGTACCCAAGTGTACCACAGGTGCATTTGGCATGCTCTAGACGATCTGGCTGTGGAAATATATTTGAAACATGACAAAATATTAAGTACTGCATCTCTCAATTGTTTATCCTAAACATTAGCATGCATGTAAGCTGTTGCACTCCAGTGCCGCTCAGCAAGTTATTAAAATATTTGCACAAAGCAGCATCATGACAGTGAACTCCCATTTTAAGTTGAATACTGGAGAATAACTGATGTAACATACTGTTGTGGAGACATTTTCAGCCATTAATGGGATTGTGATCTGTAGCATGGAAAAAGCATTGTAAAAAACTAATTAAAACAACTTAATTGTGTTTTTATTTACTTTAATGAAAGTATTAATAATAGTAGTTCCTCCACCCAAGTATAACTCGCAGGACTTTGTAAAGGAAAAATAAATACAGATTATTACATATTTAGACAAGCTCATGATGTGCTTGTTTTCAATGTGGAAAGATATCTCATCAAACTTCAATCAAACCAAAACAATAAAGTATAGCTCAGCAAAGTGGTCAAGTCAGACCTTGATTAAAGCAACTCTGTCCCCTAGAAATTACGTTTTTATAGTGCTAAATTGTATTCCCAATTACACTGTTGTGACAAACGTTATCACTGCCTGGATTAGTTCAGAGGCAATGTTTTTTTGAGTGAATGGAGCACTACATTTATCAACCACACCGGTGCTGCAGGGAGGTGGTTGGGGAGGATGAGAAGTGAAAGATTTTGGTATAATGTTCATAAACATTTTCTGAATTAAACCAGAGATCTTTCCCTAACCATCACCAAGTGATGCCAGTGCCTAAACATTACATTTATTCAGCTGAAACCAATCAATCAAAAATTGCTAGAAACATGCAAGTACATTAACTTCATCAAACATGCTGAACTGCTTCAAGTACAACATTTAGAAAATAATGAGATAGAGAAAGAGTTAAAGAGGGCGAAGGGGCAGTGTGAACAGATGTGTTTTCACATCTGCTATGCGATGGAAGATGTGTGGGTTTGTGCTGTCCTTTTAATAGGGAGCTTATTCCACCGTTGTGGAGACAAGACAGCAAAAAGTCAACAAAATGCAGTTGATGTGGTCACAATTTAAGAAAAACAAACAAGTTACCAAGAAAACCAACAAGTCCTCGAACCTGAACCAACCTCCAAATATGACTCATGAGCGGATCCTACAATAGCGGCCCTACCGGTGGCATTTGTCCATGCCTCCCAAAACAGCAATTTGGAAATCAAGTGACCTATGTCACATGACAGTAACACATGGAGACTGCAACAACACAAAGAAGGTGAACCTCTGCTGCTAGCAGATTGGCCGTGAGGCCGAGATTCACCGGTTGACATGCATACAATCACTGACTTAGGTTTAGGCACACACCCCTGTGAAGGTTAGGGAAGGGTTAGGGGCTACGGGAGGCTGTCAATACCTTTAAGACTAACATAGTTAGCTAGCTAGATAATGCTAACGCTACGAAGCAAACATAGCTAAAATTATTCGATTTAAAAAAATGCAAATCAATCGCGTTAACCACGGGAATCGACCGCCAGCGTCACTTAAATAACTCCCAAGTAAGGCCAGAACAAAGGGAATTACAAATTAGCAGTTTGCTGGTTATTACACTTTTTGTGTATGTAACAGTACATTTAAATGAAAAGTGCGCAATACACTTCTTTAGAATTCATTCTTCAATTTTGCGCGTAACAATGCGATTGAAATTTTTAAATGTTGCCCAGCACTAATATATATATATATATATATATATAGATAGATAGATAGATATTTATATATATTTATATATAGATATATAGATAGAGAGAGAGAGAGAGAGAGAGAGAGAGAGAGATTTATGTTTGTGGTGATATCTTTCTCTCAAATACATTTTGATGACTGAAAGTGCAATACATATCAATGTTTAAAAGTTGTATATGTTTAATTTTGCAGGTGGGAGTGTAGTTTTACAGTGTTCCTCATATTTTTTAAAATAGACTAAGGTTGTGAAATAACACTTATTTGCACTGAATTGGAAATGATGATGTTTGAGAAAAATGAATAAGGTTGTAGAGAACAGTGCACTACATACATACATTTGCGAGCTGTTTTACATCTACATTTGGAACAGATGGGCTTGGCGCTGAGGGCCACAGTGAGGTTAGGGAAGTATTGAGCAACAGATTAACACATTGTTTGTTTTAATGAGATGTGTTGAGAAGAAGACAAAAAAGAATACCAGCCTCACCCATGAAGGTTCTCTTTCAGTAGATATAGTCCTGACATGTACAGTGGAGAGAAGAAAATCATACAATGTGATTTTCTGGATTTCTGTTTTAGATTACGTCTCTCACAGTTGAAGTGTACCTATGATAAAAATTACAGACCTCTACATGCTTTGTAAGTAGAAAAACCTGCAAAATCAGCAGTGTATCAAATACTTGTTCTCCTCACTGTATTTTTGTGCATATGAATGCCCTGTAAGTTAATATTCTTATTTTGGGTTTCCATTCAGTTCAGAGGCTAATATCGACATCCCTTTATAAGTCTGTGCTGTTTGGGTTTGTCCTCACAGTCTGGTAAATGGCCAAAGTGGAATGTGTTTTTCAATGGCTAAATGCCAATATTTAGAGAGCAGGGCCGATATGTAATGCTGATATCAAAACAAAGAGAAGTCATGTATAATTATATCCATAATTCCATGCAGAGTACAATCTAATAGGAAAGATTATCTCAGCCAGTAACGTGTTGTTTTAGATGGATTTTTCATTAATATATGAAATAGAAAAAAACATTGGCTTATGCTGTAGATTTCAGAATGAGACTGATCTTTAAGGGAGAGTGGGGTCAGCCGCTAGCCAGTAATGGTTTTAGATTAGTCTTGCTGTCATTTAGGATGATTAATCAGCCGTTGGGACTGCAGGTATTGGCTCATGCAGATTATCTCAAAATGTCTGATATCGGTCCGATTTTTTCGGCCGATCTATCTTTATCTGTCACTTCCATTTATATACCAGATGTTCCACCGGTGCAACAAGTCTATGTAATTACCTACAGTTATGTCCTTCCCAAAGATAAGCGTCCATAGGCTACATGCTGGTCATATTTCCTTCCTTCCTTCCTTCTTGCTCCAGACCATTTAATAAAGCCTTCTTATATTTCCACTTCAATGTGCCTTGCCCACTTTGCCCTTTGTACAGCACCTTCTAATATTTTGATAAAATAGAGGTGGATTTTCCCTTTGTTTGCCTACCTGCTTCACACGGGGCTGCTGTGGCTTAGACGTAGATGCTTAGGCCCCGTAAACAGAATGACGGCGGTTCGATCCCCAGCTCCTCCTGTCTGCATGTCAAACTGTCCTTGGGTAAGATACTGAATCATAAATTGCTCCAGAAGGCTGTGCCATCGGTGTGTGAGTGTGTGTGAATGATTAGTTTCTGATGAGCAGTTGGCAGCTTGCATGGGAGCCTCTGCCATCAGAGTATGAATGTGTCTGAATGGGGTGAATGTGACATGTAGTGTAAAGCGCTTTGAGTGGTCCATTTACCTTTTACCACAGGGCACCTGTTGGGAGTATCTGTGCCAAGCAGCGTTTCTTTTTGTTGGCTAGTTGAGAAGTTTGGAAGCTCCTTCTGTCTACATGTGTCCTCAAGCAAGACACTGAACTCCTAATTTCTTCCATTGCATGTATGCCAAAAAAGTCACTTTGCAACTGTGTGGATGGTCCCTGCTCACCGAATCCTAAAGCGGAAGTCAGTGAACTCCTGGATGATTTAGATTTTATTTTTGTAGAAGCAGCAGCCCGTAGCTCCTTTAAACTTCGCAACACTTTTGTTTTTTATCTGTTTTTTTTTTTACGGCTTTATTGCTAAAACATGCGTTACCTCTGACATAAATAAATTGGAAGATGAAGACAGGGTTTTTGGATTAAAGAGCAGCAGACCTCGATCCAACCGGACCAGGCGCCACGGCGGGTTCGGTGATCACTCAGAAGAGAGGAAAGAGAGCCAGGAGAGGAGCCATGCTGGCCCAGCTTGGACTTAATTTTGCTCCTAAGGAGCTGTTCCTGGACAGAATGGGACTCAAGTTGAACAGACAACGAAATTCAGAGACTGTTGTGCCCACGTCGTTACAGAGACCTGACCCATCAACATCCCGGATCAAGCACTCGGCAGGTGGTCCCTGTTCCGAGCTGGGAGCGCAAGACTCCGGCAACATGAGCGGAGGTGGACTCTGTGTTTTACATCGATGATACTTGGTGCTCAAACGTAGTCTTACATCAATTCTGCTACTACAATTGCAAGACCTATAGTGGTTTCATCATTTGAATGCCATCACTAAATGCCAGCTCTTGCTTGGCCAGGAAGAATGTAGCAATCTTTTAACGTGTCTCAAATTCCTTTCACCTACACAACGTTCTCTGGTCTTTGTTTGACTGATCAAAGTCCAGATCCTGAATCATCCAAAAGATTTTAAGATGACACGACTCTGTGTGTGCGAGGAGGATTTCTAATGCATGGACAGAAAGGTCTTCTCTCTGATATGTTCAACCATTTCTCTGCCCCTTGAGAAGATTTCTGAAGATTACACAAATTGAATGTTGTTTACTGTGCACATTTTGGAATTTCCTATTTTCTTTCATTCCATTATAGTTTTAAAATCATTATATTCAGATTACACTGAATGACGGAAAATATAATTTGTATGATGTAATGCAATGCAATAGCCCTGCAAGAACCACCTTCCATAATTTTGTTATTGCTACTACTTGTTGGTGGACTGACTCAGTTCTATACTCTGTTTAGAGGTTTTGGTTTTGTTGTATTGGATAATATTAAAAGGTAGTATAATTATGTTTTGTCCACCTCATTTACATGAACAGAAATATTAGAAAAATAATGCTTTTTAGGCGTTGACACGGAGTGTTGATCAAACAGAGGACAAAGCGCTTCCTTTTACCAGTTTAACAGTTTAACTCTGGTCAGTGTTTGATGACAATGAATAAACAAATATTGAAGTGTGCAAATTAGGTGCCTGGTTGTCTTTCAAATTCAGAACAGGGTTAGAATTGAATATTTTAAATATAATTAAATGTTTCTAGAGCAGCAAAGTCCCTTTTTAAACTCTATAATATCTCAGTGGAATCACCAACAAAATAAATCATATTCCTGACATCAAAACACTGAGTGACGTTTAGAAAGAATGAAGAACTCAGACGTCAGTCAGTGTCAGTCCTTCCTCCAGTCCTCCTCCTCCTCCTCCTCCTCCCTGCTGCTGCTGTGATTCACTGCCTGCAGGTAACGTTAACTGGCAGAGGGGGGAGGGGCTGGTTTGTCTCAGTCTGCAGATAATTTTACAACAATGTGCCAAATGTTAAGCTACGTGGCAGATTAAGATAAACAGACTACAGACAGGCAGCTTTCCTTGTTCCTTGTGTAACAGCGGTAGATTAAAATATAGCAGGTCAACATATTTATGCTTTTTGAACAGGTGTATTGATTCAGTATTGGCTTTTTACTCACGGAGGTTTTATTGCACGTACTTACAGTAACGAGTGTGGCTGTCGTCAGCTCGAGTAATTTGGAGTTATATTCACTGTCTCCACTGCGGCTTTCTGCTCTGCTGTGTGTGTGCGTGTGTGTGTGTGTGTGTGTGTGTGTGTGTGTGTGTGTGTGTGTGTGGAGTAGCCAGCACACGGAGAGCAGACCGAGGCTGCAGCCTGACAATCAACACTACAGTCTTTAGCCCTGAGGCCCATTTAACATCACCTTAATCCCTTAATCATCCCTAATGCCCATCGCTAAATAACACCAGCTTTCTCATTCATCAAGTTTCAGGCGATTATGATGAAAATACGATGTATCGGTCAGCACCATTAGGAACCATCCCACATAACTATCTTCTCAGCCTGTATCATCTTTCTCATGAACTACTTCATTTAGAATTTCAGACTGGAGAGTTCCTCAATACACAGTTGTATATCTGAAACAGCACTGGTAACAACTCTGAACTGAGTTCACACCAAACAATCACAGACATTACCTGGAAATAAAATCATGTGTCATTCTGCTCTACAATACTGCAACAATTTATCTGAAACAAGTGGTAATTTAGCTGGAGATAGTACAGATGTATCTGCAACTTTTCAGTTACGCCTTCGTCTATTAAAATGTGCATCAACTGTGAAGCAACTAAACCTCTTGATTCAACAAACGTAATATTAACTTAATGAGCTGCTGGGGGGGGGGGCTCTTTGC
Organism: Micropterus dolomieu; assembly: GCF_021292245.1. NCBI lineage: Eukaryota > Metazoa > Chordata > Actinopteri > Centrarchiformes > Centrarchidae > Micropterus > Micropterus dolomieu. The sequence continues at coordinate 31,659,492 of NC_060153.1, forward strand.
TTCACCATGGGATCATACAGGTATAATTCTACATGTGAATGCAAGATAAGATCAGATGTGCGCTCACTTTTGTTTTCATTCACACACAGGTAATCCAAACGTGAAGAAAGTAATTGCTTCATTTGCTGCATTTGTTTTCTCTCCACCACTAATTAGCCACAGCCACACAAGAAACGTTTGAAGGGGAGGGGATACGCTGTAGCACATGACATGGTCATTGATAATAATGATAATAACTGTATTTGATGAGGTCCGCTCTCACAGCAAAGTCTCTTGAACGATGAATATAGAGTTGAAAGACCCCCTCTGACCCAGTTAAAATGTCACACAGTATTTATTACAGAACTGTTGGACTGGATTGTATTACGAAGTAAAATTTGTTATAATGTCCTGGTCACCCAGACAGGATTGAAATAGAGGAAGAATGTGGAGATTACTTGTTATGCTATTATTTGACCTTATTATGATTTAAGTTTTATTACATTGAAGTGTTTCAGTACATTTTCAATCCAAGTGCTTTATGTGGAGTAATAGAAGATGAAACCGTGTTGTTTTTTTTTTCACACTTTGGTATAAATGTTATAGTTTGACCTATGTCAAGTACCTAGTAATATTAAAGGCTATTTTTTCTGTTTTTTTCACAAATATACGTGTTATCTTTTGTCCATTTTTTTCCAGGAACATCAGTTAGGGCTGCGACGGCCCCAGCTTCATTTACATTTCAGGCTTGCCTGCGCCTCTCCCATGTAAGCCTTTGTGCCCAGATGCCAATGCGCTCTCTCCATACTGCACCAAGCCTTGTACCTTTTCATTTTGTTTGCACTAACTGCATGCCTTACAGTGGTCACTAAGCAAATGTACTTTTATACACCTCTGTGTATACTGTGCTGTCTTCTGCACGTCGCTGTTGTCTTTCCCTTTATTTTCTCTAATAAATATCTTTTGTTTGGCCTATTCCTTTCATGCACCTCCCTTTTTATAGCCAACGAGCCGGTCCTCACACACCTGAAAACTAATCCTTGTGAATTTGTTTCAGAGGCATACTGACCTCATTGCTGAACATTAAGTAGACAGCAATACTTGACTACCCCAGCCATTTGTTATAGGCAACCCACTGTGGAGGCTTTCTTGTTTGTCTTTATTCCGCACAAAATTAACAACCGAATGCACCATAAATTACCCACCGCTGCCCTGATCGCGCCTGAATTATAAAGTTTAGTTCCGAGTCTCTTCTACGAGCTACACAATTTGTTCTGCATTGATCATTTCAAAGGTTAATGTAGTTAAAATACTCTTCTGCATTTTGAAACAGTAATTTAATACATGACTCACTAAATTATATTTCTGTTAAGAATCTAAAAAAGGCTGTTACATTCTGTTTTCTCTGTAGAACAAGTGACGCTGTGTCACTGTAGACGTATTCCCTTTCTCTGGTAAAATGCAATACTTCCATAATGATACAGCCAACTTTTGTTAGGCGAGAAAACCTCTTTCATGCATTTAGGCTGATGCTTGACTGTGTCAGCTGATACGGACATTAATTGCAAAATGACTGGAAGATCAAATATATTCTTTTACTTGTAAAAGACAATCCTCATTCTGCTCCTCACCTTTCTTTCAGACAGTAAATATTACTAAGGGGAAAAAAGAACACTTTATAGCTCTAAACACAGTGGGGCAGTTACTGACTGGGTGAGTAGTTTGTGGACGGCATCGCAGTATCCTCCAGTACATCACAATGTGCTGGATGAAAATAACTCTGAGAAGCGACCAAAGCCGGTGGAAATTGCAGTCGTTATTTCTTACAAACCAACGTTACAAGTTCTATTACATTTATTCCCAAGTAACGTGTTTAGTATGTATTTTGCAACGTTATGATTTTCTCAGAAACTACTTGCATCTAAAATGATAACTAAATCACAACTTCCAATAATTTCATGAAGCACCTGCTCAGCCATAAGAACCGGCTTAGAGTACAGAAACTTCACTTTCCAGTTCACACTGACCAGAAAGTATCCCTGCAAACTGATTTCTTTTCAGAACAATCATGTATCGTCAGCAGGTTCACAATCCCTTCCAAGGTTGTTGACCAGTAAACAGCTCCAGGGGCATTAGAGTGTGTGTGTGATGTTTGTGGTTATGGGTTTTTATACATGCTGTGGATAAATTATTTATAGGTATGTGTACATATAGCTTGTAGCCTATATATTTATGTATATAGAGAGACCCATTTGAATGTATATTCCACTGCATCTACCATTTGTAATTTTTTGAGCCAGCCTCATCCTGTCCTCATATATCAGTGTTTTGCAATCTTATATTTGTGCCTGTGTGTAGACTGAAGACTGAGAGCTGAAAGCACACCTCACTAAGCGGGTATAGGCTACTGGTGCTGCCTCGCGCTCCGCCGTCACCTGTCACTGTCAGGGCATACAGTTCAAAGTCAAGTCTGACCCGCCACCACCCCGTACCGATCATAGGCTACACACGCGCGCGCGCGCGCGCACGCACACACAAGCCAACGCCGGCACACCAGTAGAGACGTCAGGATTGGACGCAGCAGGGGATCCCCAGCATTCCGTTTCTGCCTCGCTTGGCGTATCATCATCTTTTACCGGGAGGAGATGAGCTGGCGCCGGCTCACACTTGCAGAGGGCAGCAGTAACAGAGGACAGTCTTGTTTCTCCGTTTCACCGGAGCGCGCTCTCTCCCTCCTTCTCTATGTCTCTCCCTTTTCCATTTTCGGTGCGGCAGAGAGAGTTTTTACTGTAGGCTGCTCTGTCGCCAGCGCCGGGCGGCCGGACAGCGCGAGTCAAGAGCAGAGAGCAAAGGGGAGAAGGTGTTTCACCACCTGAGCCGTTTCTTTTCCAAAAGAAAAGGACGCAATGGACGATAAAAACATCCAGGTTTAATTAACTCCGTGTTAGTTTAATTGTAGTTTCCCAGCTTTAGAGACGGGAAACCATTTCATCGACATAGTTAATTTCACGTGTGCGTTGTTCTGTAAGCCGCGCGCGCCGATCTGCCTTGGACGTAGAATCCTCGAGCCCCCCTGGGTTGGTTTAAGCGCAGCGCTGTTTTTAATTTAGATCTAATTTAGAATAACACACTCCGAGGTAACAGAAAGACAGTCAGAAACAGTCTTTCCAATTAAGCTCATTGGGAAGAAACTGTTGAGAAACCTGAGCAAAGTAGTGAAAAGGACCTGCGGCAAATATGTTGTTCTGAATGCGCCTTTTCTACTTTTGCTTTTTGTCATTTTCACCAGTAAGATTGAAATCGACGCGCTAAAACAAGTGGAAGAAGTTTTTTTGTGGAAAAAAGTGAAAGAAAACAACCGGCTACACGGCGGTGGTGGTAAACTGGGAGAGGAGGATTCCCCGCACCGGACGAGCAGGTAGGGCTGCCCCGACAAACACAACAAACACTACACACGAGCAAAAAGGCACAGCTAACGAAATCCACTGTGTTTATTCAAATAGCAGAAGCTTTCTGAAGAGCATTCTGCGGTTAACACGCAAACGGCAGATGCCATTCTCTCCGAGGAAAATGGCAGAACATTGCCCTGCCTCGTCAGGCATGTTCCTAGAGCATTAAAATACCAAAACCCGCTCTTCAATTCAGCACCAATAAAAACAAACAAACACAACTTGTTTAATACAATTGTAACTTTTCTAATTAATGTCCCGACCGTCTGGTTGCGACCAGAGGAGCGGGGACAGGGAGGAGCTGACATTACTGTAGATTTTATTTAAAAAGGTTCACCGTGAATAAGTGAATTAAATGCTGAATGCTGACATGTTTGCTGAAAATGTAGAAAATGTCCACAATTGTAATTCTCTATGCACGTTACCGTTGCCGTTACGGGAGAGTAAATTAAATGTTGCCTACAGTTTTTTGAATGGAGAACATGGCGTTCTTTACATGCTTGAGATCTGGTTTGTGGATATATACAGTTGATTCATAAGGTGTTTTATCGTCAACATTTAGTCATTAACTGCACAGACCGATACTGAGGTGGCCTAATCTATAATCTGCTATCAGTGGAAAGGTGATTGATTCCAGACTGTGGTATTTTAGTGTACAGGAAGGGGGAACTTAAAGGTCAGCTCAACATGAGTGTGTTTTTTTCCTTTTGTTCAGCCCACTCTAAAAAAGGAACAACTTATGCTGAGTTATTTAGCCTGGAAAAATATGTAATATTCAGGATTCACACATATTAAACTGACCACACGTGGAGGAAATGCTATTTGTATTCATAGGTGCTTTCTCAAATGTTTTCACATATCTGAATCTCCCGAATTTTAAACACAAGTTATTGTACCTAATCCCAATTTGATTCAATTCAGTTCCAGACTGTTGTATGGGAAGAGTTTCACTAGTGATTTTATTAATGCATTTTATAACTGGAGAGCTACTTTAATAGGGCTGAGAGCGAAACCTATTATTAGAACTGTCGTTCTCATGCAGTCTATAATTGGGGTAATTTTTTGCAAATTCTATAACACTGAAATTCAGTTTTCAATTCAAATCTTTCTGTGCACACTTTGAAAAGCCACCGGCATATAATGTGATAAATGATTATAACGTTTAACCTACGTTCTTATATTGATTACAAATAAGAAAGAGGAGCGAAAGGGGAGTGCCTGCATTTGTGAACCTACTCACTGCCTGTGGTAAATTTTGAAGAATAAACCCTGTTAGAGGCTTGTTTCATTGTGTGTGTGTGTGCGTGTGTGTGTGTGTGTGAGAGAGAGAGAGAGAGAGAGGGAGAGAGAGGGAGAAAGAAAGAAAGGTAAAGGTCGTTTAATCTCTCTCTTTCTCTCTGGATTACTGTCTCTCCAGGATTACAGTCATTACAAGTCACTGGTTTACCGGCCATAGTGGGACACTTACCTGTATTTAAGATTTGATATTGTACATACATAAAGCTATATGTCACTTCTCATACATATACAACTCAACAAGAATGGTCCTTACTGTTAACCTTGATGCATTTTTTATAATCCTTATGTTAACCTGTTTTGATATTTGGAATTGTGTATATTTTGGATTTGCACTTTATCTATATTTTATACTTTGTGCTGCAACTGTTGCACAAAAAAATCTGAATTAATCAATATATACATGATGACTAATCTTACCTTATCTTAGACTGGTATGAAATATTTTAACCACATAAATCCCCACTAGTGAAAGGTAAACCGACATGATGGACTGTGAGTGGCTTTCTCTCTCGGCGTACGTCATATCCCGGTCTCTCGCATTTCTCTCAACACTTTTTCGGAAGTTAACCCATGAAGGTCCTGTAATGTCCTTAAATGACCTTATGGTTTTTGCGCTCACTGTAGTTTAAACAAATGTGCACTCTATTTTATATTTTTCTGTTACTTTTATTTGCTCCCCACTGCTTTGACCTTGTGTTCCAGAGAAGTGTTTAACACGTATTCTTACCTTCTCTTCCCCTCTATGAGTGCATGTCCTTGGTCTCTTCACTGCACTCTTTCACAGGTACTAACGATTGGTAGTGGGATAAGTAGATACAATATAATATATTTAATGGAAAATATTGCATGAACTGAAGCTTTATTCTTGTTCAGAAATTGGACCCGCTGTAGTTACTGTACAGCACAAGAGTGGCTGTCAGGAGGGTACTGCGAAGGTGACAGGTGCGTGACCTTGAGTAAAATAATCCGTTACCAGTCCCCGTATCACTTTTCCATATTATGTTCATCTAGAGTGTATGCATTCGTGTGTATGTGGGATTTTGGTTATGTGTATGAATGAGTGTATTATACAGAATTCACAATATGGTCATGTATGTATTGTCTTTTCCTTTTTTTGTGGCAGCAGTAAATCAAATTGATACATTTTTCCAAGCTTATGGTACAAAAAAGTGTCTACCTGTCTTGTTACATCTCAACTACAATCTCTGCACAACAATAAGCGCACACTGCAGAGTCATGTGAAGCCATTTCAGTTAAATGGATATTTAGTGTTACTTGTAGCACCGTGGAAGTGTACTGTACCCCCACCGGCTGAAACCATTCTAAGCCTCTTTTTTTCTTTAAAGAAATTAGTAGTAAAATCTACATCTATATATATTTTTTTTTTTACAGAGATCTTTTATGGTTTATCTTGGTTTCAGTATCTGAAAAAAGCAGCATGGATGCTTTCTTTCACAGTCCACTTGAAGTGTTGCATGTTAGAGCGTTCAACCCACTCAAACATTTTTTTTTTTTCTCGTATTAGTGCACCTTTGCGACTATATCCACTTTTAATTAAGCTGGACACTTTTTTTTTTCTGTTGTGTTTAACTGGTTGGTCACCAGTTAATCATAAAAAAACTGCAAAATCAAAACACATTATAAAAGAGTAAAACCCACAGGAGAAAGAAGAGTCCCGCACGTGATTACAGGACACATGTCAATGTGTTTTAATTTAATGTTTAATTGTGAGTTATGCACTTATGCATAGGCCAGTAGATATTAGTTAGACAGTGTGCGGGAGTTTTTCTTTGCTACTTTTGACTTAACTTTCCCCCTCCGATGCACCTGTCTGTCGTTATAGAGGTGTGAAGTTATTTACTGCTATGAATACTCTAAAATACAAAAAAAAAAATTAGACAGTGTGCGTACTGCATGCGTATGTAGGTGTGTGTGTGTGTGTGTGTGTGTGTGTGTGTGTGAGAATATGTTAACACAACCAATCAACCAGCAAGAGACAGACAGACACAGTGTGTAGCTTTTGTGTATTTTGCAAGTTATTGTGTGTGTGTGTGTGTGTTAGCTTAAATTTTCGCATAGCTTCACCTAGCTAAGTCACTGTGTGTGTGTTTGTGTGCATGTGCTTGTGCATGCCTTTGTACGGACTTGAAAGTATGCTGTGTGTATTTCTGTGTGCATGTGAACCTCGTGGGCTGTTTCTACTGTGTGTGTATATTTTCAATAATTGCCATGAGAGCCCTTAAACTGAAGATTTATCGGCATTGTGTGTGTGTGTGTGTGTGTGTGTGTGTGTGTGTGTATTATCCAGAGAGTGCTCAGACTGAAGATCCAACTGATGAAAGCTACCTGGAGCTTCATAAATGGACCCTTTGTCCGACAGCGGAGCCTGTGTGTGTGTGTGTGTGTGTGTGTGTGTGTGTTTAAGCCGAAAGTCTTCTGCCTCACTCTGATGAAGTAAAACATTTTGTTTTACCCCGTCAGAGTGCGGCGCGCAAGATCTGTCAGATACATCTATTTCCTGACTTGGTAGAGCTTCAGTTTTGACACGTGAGTGTAAACATTGCAAGTAAGTTCAATTGATTAATCAAGCCTTAAATGAAGCGTATTGACCATATTGCTAATTTGGAACTAAACTAATCACTCGTTGGCTAGCTGTGCGCTGGACTTTTATTTAGTTTTATTTTGACAAACTCAATTTTGTATTTAGTTTTCCTGTGACGAAGCCTGCAGCTAGTTTGTTTCAGTCGTCACTTGTTATAGAGGTAGTCTTGGACCTATATTCCCAGGCTGCTCCAACATTCATCTGTCGTGGGCTTGTGTGTCTCTGTCCTCCGGACTACAACGGAACGCAGGTACAAAATAAATAAAAAAATAAAAATTGTAGCGCTCTGTTGCCTCTAGACTCTTTTACCTGCGCTCAGGGTCGTCCCTGAGGGGGTCGTCCACTAATCAGAAGGCCGGTGGTTTGATCCCCTGCTCCTCCAGTCTGCATGTTGTGTCCCCGGGCAAGATCCTGAACCCTGAATTGCTTGTGTTGGCTGTGCCATCGGTGTATGAGTGTGAATGAATGTTTGATATGTTTTTTTATATTGAGCAGCTGGTACCTTGCACAGCAGCCTTTGCCAATAGTGTATGAATGTGTCTGAATCAGGTGAATGTGACATGTAGTGTAAAGCTTGCGAATTGTCGGAAGACTAGAAAGGCGCAATACAGGTACAGTCCTTTTTGCATTAAGGCATTTAATATTTCCTGCTTGCTTCTGTAAGAATGCCAGCAGTGTTATGCCACACTGTCACGTTAAACATTCTGATTGGTGACATATTTGCTATTACTTTGCATTGATTTGATGAAAGGAAGCCAATACATTTCCCTGTAAATTTTGCAAAACCCAAGTTGTTGTTTTTTTGGGTGTGAAAGGATTGCAATTATGTACATTCTGTGTGGATCAATTGCATTCACACAATGTTCTAGTTTTTTAAATTGCAGATTTCATGGTGTGTTAAAGTCAATTAAAGGTAGTCATTTCGTTATACACAACTTTGAATGGGTAACTACTGGGGACATGGAACAGGTTTTATCGCCTCAACCCTGCTGTATCCACCTGCACTGACTAAAACTACCAGTGATACGGGTTTATTCAATGGCCAATGCTCAAAAAAAAAAAAAGCGTATGAATGAAAAATAAAGTTTTACTGCAACAACAGCATTTATCAGCAGATAGCAGCCTCTCCTTGTTATTGAGAGAATTAAAATTTATGTACAAAATAAATATTAAGACCCCCTCGAAAACAAGATGGTGCATCTCAAGAGGTTTATCCTAATAAATACATTTAAATCTTGAATAAATAAATACAAATAGCGTTAGTACACACAGTAGCTCCCAACAGCATTGCTTTGTTTACATGAACACAGAAAAATATTTAAAAATACAAAATGTGCATTGGTTGCTTAAGTAGATCTTCTCTCTGCACTCTGCTTACTTTAAATAAAAAAAAATGTCCATAAGTAGTCAAAAATCTCAACTTAAAATAAATTAAAAGTTTTAGCGCACTTTTCCACAGATAGCAGCAATGAATGTTTGAAAGAAATTTGAAATAATGTTTCATACATTTTGTCAACAAGACCAGATGGTTTCTCTTCATCCACCCTGATTCAATCAGGATCCGAGCCGTGGTCTCCAGTGGTGGCTTGTTGTTGTTCAGACTTGTTCCTGTTTTAGCCATTGTATTGCCTTGTTCAGTGTGTCCCCTGCTGCAAAGACATGACCTTTGTATCGAGGATCCAGCAGTGTTGCCAGCGCCAAAAACTTGGTCTCGTCAATCTTGGAAAATATTTTCTCAAAGCTATGCAACATTGTCTCCCGGAGTGTTCTTACTTGTGGGACCCTCTGCCTGAAGCAGCGTCTTCAGCACTGCAATGCTTGGGATGATGCCGCCTTGCTCATGTCAGGAGTCATTTCTTCGATAGGCCCCAGTGTCTCGATAACATTTGAGGTGATAGCCGTCGTTTTGTGGTTGGACATGTAAATTTCCCATGTTTTCCTGCATACACGTTCAGGTCATCCTTCTGCTCCAGCATCCCGTGCAGCATGTGCCTAGTGGAGTTCTAGCAGGTGGGAACACCTTGAGTGATGCCAAGGTCTTCTTGAATGGCCCTCATACACTGATTTACTTACAGTGTCCCCCACTACTCTCTGACTGCTGATGCCCTTCTTTACAACAAGCTGCAATAAGATTTGATCATGTTTGCTCCTCTGTCTTTGATCACAAGCACCACTCTTTCTTGGTATGATGGTCCAACAGGTCCAAACAGTTCGCAGATGTAGTCCCCAGAATGGGAGCCAGACATGACCTTGACATTAAGGTTACCTGTTTTCTTCGTCACTGGGCCTAATGCAAGAATGTTTTCGTACTCATGTGCCACGTCAGATTCGTTAAATGCTCCCAACTTCAGATAATGTGTAAATGATCCATGTAAACATGATGAATTTATTCTGTGTGTAATTTGGAAGAAATTACATTTTAAGAAGATGTAAATGAGCATAATTAACACCTGAATAATACCATATAAGGCTCTGCGCCCTGCCCCACATGCCAGCAAGTGTTTGTTCATGAAAATGACATGAAGAGTAAAAAGGAGATCTTTAGCACATTGTCAGTTTCTTCTACTTGCAGAGTTGCAGTGAAAAGACAGACGCGTGCTAAGTTTAACTCAGCAGTGATTGGGTTTGGGGAAAGCGGCAGATTTAAAAGCCGTCACTTTCATCTCCATTGAGTGAAATCTTGTAGGCTGGGATTTAGGGCACGTTCAGCGGTGTAACTGGGACACTGGGCGGCTTGTCATCATAGAAATAGATCATAAGATTGTGATGTTTATTGCAGCTTCAGTAATATCTGCTGCATTCTCTTCGACACAGCTCCGCAGCTCACCGGAGCAGCTCTAGTCTCACCAGTGTTGATCTGTCAAACCCTTTTCTTTCTGTGATTTAAAACCACAGTACGATCCGAACCATGAGTTTTGTGATCCGTTGCACTCTATGACATCCAAATGATTACCCTTCCAGCTGACCTTATTATATACACAGAGACAAATTAACCTTAAGTGCATCATTGAAGTTGTTTTGCAGTTTGAAATGTAAATGCTCTGTGTTTGTATAGCACCTTTCTAGTCTTTGCAACCACTCAAAGCGCTTTTTACACTACGCTACACCATTCAGTTGGGGATTGAACCACCTCCGATTAGCAGGCAACCCGCTCTCCTCCCTGAGCCGCAGCCACCCCTCTTTTTAGATATTGTAGTGTTATACGGTAACATCAATAGCAATTTGAAATGAATGGTTATATGAAGACTATAAATGATCGAGTAAACCTATCTGTATCTGTTCAACAAAAGATAAATAAATATCTGGATCTGGATCCGTACTCAAAATAGGTGGGGCTTAACCCAAATATGGGCGGGACTAACCAGAAGTTAGTTGTTTAGGCCTGAAATTGGTATGGGTTCATCAGAAGTTGCTATATTTATTGGAAAACTACTCACAGAAGAGCTTCAGAGCAATGATATTTCTCTATATTACTATAAGGTTTCTATAATTATAGTACTAGAAAACAGATATTTTACATTATCTCAACCGGATACTCATTTCAACCAAGTACTCGCTCAACCCTGAATGAATACAGTGGAATTATATTGTAGTTCGAATTGCAGAGTCAAACTTGATAATGTCAGCATAATTGTAAAGCGTAATTTATTTGTGATTTTCAAACTCAAAATTGCTTCAAAGTAATGAAATAAACAATCCATTAGTACTCACCGTAGCCGTAGTACTCACTTTTAAAGCCACATCTTGGTTCTGCTACAACCATCAACCGCCGAAAGCCCACATCTGCAACACCTGTAAACGGCTGGTTGTTTGTGGGAGTTTGTTTTGACATCCGATTGTTGCCATTTTCTTTTAATATTAGCATCTGTGTTATAGTAGTCTGTAGTGAGTCAGCTCCAGCTCGAGCTGCATCTCCTTTTTTTTCCTGAGCAGAGGTAGTCAGTTGAGTTGGTGCAGATACTGCACTTGGTCTTCCCTTGTGTTGGCTCAGTGAAAACAAGCAACATCATCCAACTGCGTTATTCTGTTTGTTATAACATAATATTTATTTAACGCTAGCCAGTAACAGTTCAGATTAGATTTTGGGGTGCATGATAGTTATATTTAGTACTGAATTGTGTTTGTTGTTGTACTCTCTCTCATTAAACACTGTAACTAGTTAGCTCGGAAACAAACCGACACGCGGAGGGAGAGAGACACGCACACACAAGCAGAAGTGTTATGTTAGCGAGAAATAGATACTATCTCTAGCCCATTAGCAAACGATAGCAGACTGTTGATTTTATACTAGAGGAGAGGTTAATCAGTCATATCTTCGTCCTCGGCCTCAGCTGACAGCAGGTGCTGTTGGCTTTGCCCACTTGAGAATAGTTCTGCTAGCCGTCTATTAATGTGACTCTACTGCTGGCTAACTTTGCACTGGCATGATCACGTAAATGAGCGCTATCACTGAAGATAATATGTTTGTGCTTTGTAACATGCTTAACAACGGCAGACCACAGGCTCACTAACAATAAAAGGCTTCAGAGTTACACTTGCTTACCGTCCCACATCAATCCCAAATGAGTGTAGGAGTGGGGACGCACATACAGAAGTTCTTCGAGCCCTGTAAGCTGGTGTAGCTGGTTGAAGTTAATTATACAGACAGTAAATATTGTAGTATATGTTGTTAAGAGTGGCCAGTTAAATATACTGAGCTTTGAAAGCTAGGAATTGAAATCTTCCCGTCTCCTCTCAGGTAACATTACATCCAGCATTTGCACGTTTCCCACTGTTTCAGAGCGCTCGCTGACGTCTAGAATGGCGAAATTGACACAAGGGGGAGCGCTAACATTGTTCCACAGCAGCCACACTGACGAGGCCGCCTGCAGATGTGTTTGCAGACATTTTGTTTGATCGGCTCCGTGAGCGCAGGAGTCGGCCGGGGCCTACACCTACTTTAGCATTACCTTTTTATTCCAATTCCTCTTATTCCCTGTGGCTTTGTGACAGCATTTTTCCTCTTTTGTTTTGGCAAAGTCAAATCAAATGTTTAGCTTTTTGTCTTTATGCACTGGTTTACTGTTCCACTGTGTCTCTAATGGTCCCAGACCATTGGGCGACTGCGCACACACTCACACAGAGAAGATGTGATGTAGTAAACAGTGTTTTACTTTTTCTGTCATTATTACTTTGTTAGGGGTAATTTGAGGATAAAACTAAGTTTATGTTAATCACTTATTTGGAAGTTAAAAGTAAAATCTGTGTTAAATAATTGAATAATCATCTGTTGTTGCCTGATGCCATTGCAGGAACACAGCAGGACATTTTTGCCTCAGCTGAGAGGAGGCTGTTTATGTCAGAAACATACCTTTTACTTTTAGTTAAAAATGTTCATATATAGAATTTGTGTGCACTTTTTGAGTGTTCATTTTGCACGACAGTAAGTGGAGATGCTTCCACCTGACAGAAACGAGTTTTCAGGTCTTCATTTTCCAGATTATAATAACATTTTATTATTTTATTGTGCATAAACATCTCTTGCTTTCCTACATATCATGATTAATTATTTTAAAACATAGAATAAACTTTGGAAAGCTAGCTGTGATGTGACGTAGTGCTCTGTTAGTATGTTGTTTCTCTTTTAAACTCCCACCGCGTCCCTTGCTTGTGAAGATATCTGTAATTTTACAGCATTTAGTGGCACTTTCCTCGCGGGCTTCCTGCTTTTAATGCTCTCCCTCTCAGCCCTACGTTTTCACTTTCTCTCATTCTCTCTTTCTCCTGTGCTGCATTTTTTCTCCAAACTGCTCAGCAGTGCACACTCCATGCACTGATTTAATGTTGTGTTGATGTGTACGCAGTGGCAACCTTAAGAATCTGGAGGGGTCCCGTTTCAAAAGCTAATGTGGGGCCCTACCCTGTGATGGAGCTGGTTGGCACAAATGCACAACGTCACCTTAGTCACGAATCATGAATTTCTGTAAACGTTCGCGTACATTAAAACATATCTCTATATAGCTGAGACCTTAACCTTTCATTTGCTGCTGGTTAAACTATTACAACCCTGGTCTCCCCTACATATAAGATCCTGTGTCCCCATATGGGGGCTTTAGGTTTTGGGCTCACTGGACTGTATACTTATATTCCGCTTAACGTCGCCCTTTTATCCTCATTAGTGGGCTGTTGCCTGTGCTCTCTAGGGTCAATGTTTGCACAGCCACGTTCTGATGTGATGTCTGTTTCTAAAAGACAGTACTTCCTTTTAAAGACAATGCTTGGGTTTTTATACTCATCTGGTCCCATTAATAAAAATGCACTCAGGTCAAAGCAGCCACAGGAGCGAGACAGTCACTAACAGGAAGTAATCCATGACAACTGAAGGAGAGGAAGAGGTAGAGACAGCGACAGCACCTGGTTGAAAGACAAATGTGAACCACGATCATTTCATCTGAGTTTCTAATAATGCAGCGCAGTGAGGACACAGAAGTTTCATAAAGGAGACAGCGACTGCCTGTCTCTTAACAGACTCCAGTCTGCAGTGGAGTTCACACTTCACTGATAAACCACAGAGCTGCAGGGTAACATTAGGCTTCATGATCAAAGAACGTTTTTATATCGCGTCGACACTTCAGTCCATACTCACAATCCCTCTGTCTCTCTCGCTTTCTCTTTCTGCTGCTTATTTTTATCAATTGATGGTTTAATGCCGGGTTTTAGTGGGTGCTGCAGCCTCCTCAGCACCCCTACTTCCCACAACCATGTCTCTACACATTGAGTGAAATAAGTAGTTTACTATGAAAGCAGATGAATTATTAAATTCTTGCATGTCAGTCGGGGCCCTTTGGAGGGTGATGGGGCTGAACAATTTTGAAAAAATATCTAATTACAATTATTTTGACTGACATTGCGATAGGATTTGCAATATTAGAGAGAATGATCATTTTTACAATTATAATAAAAAATTTTATATAATTTTCAATGAAAAACCTATTTAATTGATTATGGTGTGATTTCTGCAACGATCTTGTACCAAACAAAGATGTTTTCTTAGAGGGTCAGTGTGTAAGTTTTAGCGGCATTGAGTGGTGAGGGTTGTGAATTGCAACCAGCGACTCACGGGGCATTCATGTGCTCGGCAAAAACATGGCAGCGTCCGTGTAAGGGGACATGTGGTGTGTATATAGATAGCAAAAGCTCATTCTGAGGTAACAAAAACATAACGGTTCATTATGTAAGGTCTTTATACACCACTGAAAAATGTTGTCAATGGATCCTCCTAAAAATGACCCACTGAACCTCAAAGTCTGTAGAATATGACGTGTAGGCAGGGCCATGCAGAGACCTTTGGTAGGGCAGGTGCTCAAAGGACACATGGAAGAAGGAGTTAAAAAGGGCTGTTCCCAAAATATCAATCCAGAAATATATTGTTATATATTCCTTGCTGATATGCGTATAAAGATGCCTCTGTATTGATACATGAGCAAATGCTGTGAGGCTGTTTTGAATAAGAAACACAGGGAATACCCAGCTCTTGCTTTAAAACGTTGCTGTTGAAGGGCTGCTGCTGCTGCTGCTGCTGTTGCTGCTGCTGATACTAATGGTGGTGATCTGTGACTAGAGATATTAAAACAAATATGGGATATATTTTAGCTGATTAAACAATTATGTGACCATGAAAAGATGTAAAGATTGTTGAGTGTTTGGGACTGGCTCACAGTGACTGACCTGCTGTAGTGCTGCAGCCGCTGCCAAGCTGACTGCTACCAGAAAATAAGAGGGAGACGCTCACAGACTGCTGCACACCCAGAGCTGCAGGGAGAGGAAATAAGATGCCACATTCAAAAAAGTATGGGTTTAACCTGAGAAGGAAACATTAACGGGGGGAAAGGATGAGGGTGGCCATGGCAGGGGTAAGTAAGAGTGAGACAAACGAGGTGTTTGTGTCTTGTGTGTTGCTTGCTTGTGTGTCTACAGTATGCAATATTGTGATAATGATTTTATATACTGCATTGTGAATCTGAGATATATTTGGATATATTTGGATATATTTGAGATATATATTACAGATATATTATATATTTGGGTTTTTATTGTCTAATCATAAATCTAAATAAATAAACTAGCATTAGTCTTTCACTTTAACAATTCATACCTTTTTGGCCCTTTCTTCTTCGCTCTTAACTTTGATGTCAGGAAGATTATTTTACATTGACACCGACGTTTTTATATGTCTCTCCAGTTATTGAGTTTTTGCAGTGCTTTTGCTGTTGTAAAAACTACTGTTGCTGTTAAAATGTAAATCTATTCCAATACTGTTCTGAATTAAATGATCATTTTACAAAGGGCTGATAAGTGGACTATAAGTCGAAGGAATAAGTATCAGTATTAGCCTGTTTTACCAATGTTGTTTTAAGGCACAAGACTTTTATTACTGTAATAATCCAAGTTCAAGTGAAAATTGTTTAGTTAAAATTACATAAAAAAGACCACACCTCTCATTCCCCGTGAAACTTTTCTCACTCAAACAGCAAGAACGAAGTGAACAGAGCACCTTTGTTTATCTGTGTGTGGATGTAACAGCTGTCGGGCATAGTGTTAGCTAATGTTACTTCTACAGGCGACACACAGCAAGAAACAACTACTGTGCTGCCCTCTTTGTGTCTTTCTTCTAAAATACATCCAACAACCCACAACAAGCACATTGCAGCAAACCCCTCTTACTGGCGGTATCGAAGGTGTCCTGCAGGCAGAGCTGCTGAATCACTAACGGTGTGTGAACGGGAGGGCTCGTCACGGATGAGGTCATCAGGTGAAAGGTCATCATGTGGGTCATTTTATTTACTGCAAAATTATTATTCATTCATTTTACAGTTTGATTGGGCAGGCCTTCACAAGAGGGCCTTTACAAATTTAAAAATAAATAAATTAAGGACAGTTTGCATTGACAAAAGGGCGCTCTGGGGATCAAAGGGCAAAAGGGCAGGTGCTGAAGCACCCAGCGCACCCCCTTCTGCACGTGTCTGCGTGTAGGCCAGAATATCTCTGCAGCATGACAATATTTAATTTAAAATGGTATTTTGATACACATTACGCCTTTAGCAAATACTGCACCTCCTTGAGTGCATTTGAAAACTGCAGTAGGTCATATTGCAATTTTGATAAGAGTTCAGCCTGTTCAGAACTAGAGGGTGGGGCCTGTTTCAGTTGAAACGGTACAGTATGTACATACAACCAATCACATGTGATGAGGGCTGCCCTTTGGTGTTCCTTTGATTTACCCATTTCATGTAGCATTTTAACACTGGGCTGACAGCACGCCATTCAGCTTGCCAGGCCACTGGGAATTCTCCCGATGGCCATTACAGGTCTGGCACGCTCTGTTGTGAATTTTATGGCCATTATTCTGCCTAAATACTGGTATCTGCGGCACTTTTATTTTTCTGTCGTTTACACTTTATTACATCAGATAAACGTCTAATCAGAACTGGGCCACATCAGAGTGGGAGTGTGAATACTAGCCTAAATATATGTCCACACACATTCATTGGATCAGATTTATACCATCATTCTCCTGGTACTGATAGTTTGTGGCTGCACACTGAGGTCTTTGTGTAGCAGCTGGCATTGGGAAAGCTTTGCCTGAGTTTGACGTATATAAAAAAAACAAAAAGGCCCCTAATGTGATTAATAGACATATACATATGCTGCGTTGTGACAGCAGCATGTTGTGTGCATGCTTATTTACTTCACTGTTTTTGATGGGACACGCTGGGGACTCTGGGATCCGAAGTGCAGTAAATCACTTAAGCCTTCTTTTGAAGCTAACAACAAACTGCTCTAGTTTTCCAAGTGGCATAACTCATTTCTATTAACAAACAAACAAAGAACACTAATGTTTTGCTGCTCAGAATCAGGCTGGGCTGCGATGAGACTGAGCTCACCGTCTCGCTTTGGTTCCCCCCTTTAGGAGATCAACACCTCTCTGCGTTAGTTGCTTTAATGTGCCCTTGCTGACTTTCACTTGGCACCTCTCCCTCAGGGAAGTACTTTCCGCCGTCCTTAGTGCTGTTGCAGCCAGTGCAACTTAGAATAACACCGTATGCAGAATTCTGTCTCATACTTTATAGTTTCCTGTGCAAACACCCACCCACAATGGCGGAACATACACACCTTAAATGAGCAAACAATATTCATAGAATTTCACTTTGATCTAAAATAAGCTTTGAAGAAATCTAATATAATTTACTCATAGTACTGCTACTAATATTGACATATTTCTGTTAAATATAGACATCATTATGGGTGGGGCTAATAGGACTGATTAGCACGTCCAGTAAATCAATGGAAACATCATAGAAACCCAAAGTCAGCCATCAGCAGAGCAGAGAGGTATATAGTATATATAGAGTATAGTTAGTATATAGTGACCGTTGCTGCTGTTTAGTTACATTTAAAATACTCAGTAGTAATCCTGCTCTGAAGATATTGCTCCTTGAGTGTCTGGTTTCACTAATTGTGTGTTTTTTTTGTTTTGTTTTTTGTGTCTAAGCAATTGTAAAAAAAAAAAAAAAACTGTAACAGGATGGAGTTGATGGATAGCGACAATTCACCTCTTCACCTCCCACGTGTCAATTGTTCAGTGTCAAACACTCCACTGACAGAACCGTGTGTGTGTGAATGCGGGGAGGTTAGTTTGGCTTTGCAGGAGGGTGTAAGAGCGAGAGAGAGGGAGCAATCACGTGAGTGTGAGTGGTGCAAATACAAAATAGATCAAATAGATTTGTTCAGATGATAATGTGCTGTTTCACATTGATGCAGAAGCGCAGCAAATCACAAAGCAGAAATGCAAATCTGAATCTTTTTCTATACATGATAACTATTCACAATATGGGGGAGCCAGTTAGAATCTGAATCAGCTTTATTGCCATAGAGGGTTAAACATACAAGGAATTTGCTTTGGTGACTGGGTGGACTACAATAAACATACAATATTTAAATAAAATATTAAATAGACATTGTGTAAAAAAATAAATAAAAATAAGAGAAAAGTAATAAAGGATATTAGGGGTGCAGCATAGTATCGTGATATTTGCCATGGCAATACTGTATCGATACACGGACGCCAAGTATCGATATTTTAGTATAGAAATTGCAGAAGGGAGTTTTAACTTTTTGGTACTAGAATAATAAAATCTATTGCTTTTTTAGTCCACTAGAAAACTTAACAGGACCATATAGAGGACTGAAAAAGTGATATGAATAAACAGAGAAATGTATCTTTTTAGATAAACAGATGTTGACAAAGTTTGACTTTAGGGACCTATTTGGAAGTTGGAAAAAGTTAATAAATTACAATATATCTCAATATATTTAAAATCGCAATAAAATTGAATCGCAACATAAATATCGTGATAATATCGTATCGTGGGGCCTCTGGTGATTCCCACCCCTAAAGGATATGTACAATATGTCACCATGTGCATTGAGTGCTAAATATTTAGATCAGATTCATAAAAGCTTTACATGTGGCAATATACATTATGTAAAAATATGGAGTTTTCAAATGAAGGTGAATGAAAAGTGGAGAGTTCAGAACATTTTGGAAGTCAATCATGAAACATGGGAAGTTTTACTAGAATCGATTCTGAAAAGAAAATTCAGGCTGACAATAGGCCTTTTCTGCTTTTGTAGAAATGTTATCCTCAACAAAATGAATTGTCTCCCTGACACTCCACAGACTGATATGATAAGGTTATCTCACATCAATATCTGTGTCCTTTTTTCCACACAGATTTTTTTTAGCAATGTGACAGCATGGATGTAAAAAATTATAAATGTTCATTTATTCCTCATTAGAGCTGTGCATTTCCAGCTTTTATTCTAAATTATCTGAACGTATGTTCACTTTTACTAGTAAATGTTGTAATAATTTAATGTTGTTGTCCACTACAAGGCAATGGAAAAAAAACATACTGTTAGAATCAGCTTTGTTACTTTCATTTCAAAGCCCCATCAATATCAACAGCATAATTCATGTGTCATTAATTATGCCGACGCATTTTAAAACTTCTCAAACATTGAGAGTGAAAAACAAAAAAGAACTCATTAACAGTATGGGGTTATTTGTGCTTTGTGAACACAAACACACACACAATGACAGTGCTTTTAATGTAACAAGCTAACCAGTAAGAAACATGCACCAAAATGTGTTAAAAGGTCAATGCCACTGCACTGAAAGGGTGGGTCTCTTGCTGGCTTACACACACACACACACACACACACACACACACAGTGCAATGCAGTGTGTTTCTGCACACTGGTTGTGTGTGCCTCTTACTGGCTGGTTGGTTACATTAAAAGCAGGCTCATTGGTGCTCAGCCAGCCTTAAACACTACTATGTGTATGCACTGTTCTGTGTGTGTGTGTGTGTGTGTGTGTGTGTGTGTGTGTGTGCCTTTCTGTAAAATTGCACCATGCCCTCGGCCCAGTGACTCAAGTGCACAAGGGAACATGAAAAGTGATAGACAGTGTGGACCAGCTTGAACATGATTTTGACGTGAAAATGTGTGTACCAGAGAAGTCTTCACTACATCTTCAACATTTATCACCTTTAACCTCTGCACTCACGTTTACACACACATTCACTTTCATCCTCTCTCTGTCTCCTCTCTGTCTTCCCCGCTGCCTCTTTAATCTGAGCACCAGGCGCACTGTAGCGTCGCTCCTGTTCGTGACTGTAGAAGAAAAAATAATTTTTCCTGCTAACTGTGAAGAAAATCCAAATTTAAGTGAGAAAAGGCGGTATGAGGGCTGCAATAATCATGTGCATAAATTGTGTAAAATATATAAAGAAATCAGCCATTTGTGAAGTAATTTCAGAAATGAATAAAACTAAACTTTTGTTATCAAATGTTATTTCCCTTTTTCATTTTCATAATTGCCGCAGCCTGTGTCGATGGGGAAATAATTTTAACAAATTGTAAAACAACAAAATTGAAAATGCAGTCCTTATACCAGTCAGTCAATTTCACCTGAATACTTTAAATCATATTGCATATACAGTATACCTGGATTATTAATGAGGGGGAAGGTGTCATTTTAACAAGGTATTAAAACTTTTTTTGTGGAAAAACCAGATGAAATTTGAGCGGATCTTAAAAAAATTCTACCCCATACAACATTTTCTTTTTCTTGGACAGAACCTAAGCAGTAAGGTTAAAAATATGGGCACATTTGTCAACTTTTAAAACATATATTAGAATTTCAATTCTAATATAAAAAAAAGATCCCTGGAGCAAGTGAGCTGCGTGGTGCACACATCTGCCTACCATTGTGCAGGGGTAAAAGTAAGAAATACTTACATCACTCTAACAAAGTCGTTTTTTTTGCGTACTGAGCCCGCTTTCCACAGTGATTTGTTTTCCTCTACAGTGAAAAATAAATACAATTCTTCTCTCTTCAGCGGTGCTCATATGTAACAGCATAGCCAGAAACTTAATCTGGCATCATTTTCTTGCACTACCTTTCTTCATAATCTGTTATTTTTAGTGCTGAGCAACGATAAAAAATTTTAATCGCGATTAATCGCACTGTTACACGTAAAATTGAATAATGAATTCTAAAGTAGTGTATTGCGCAATTTTAATTTAAATGTACTGCTATATACCATAGACTGTAAGTGTAATAACGTGTGGTTTGCAAACAATTTTACCAGCAGTATTCCCTTTACACAGTAGCAATAAAATATTTCTTGTAAATTTCAACTGAAACATTAATGTAATCAAATATATATATATTTTACATATATTTTTATTTGTGGAAGACTGATACCTATTTCCACCCATGTAGTTGTTATATGTGGATTGACAACACTACATACTACACTTGTTCAGTGTGGTCACAAAGCCGATTGGATCACAATCTGTCCTCAATGAGGACTGAACTCTTGGTCATTCCAGTCAAGCAGTCTATCCTCTTGGGTGTCGTTATTGATGACCAGCTGTCCTTCACAGACCATGTTGCTGCTGTCTCGTGGTCGTGCCGCTTTGCTTTATACAACATAAGACAAATCAGGCCCTGCCTTACTCAGTACGCTGGTACAGGCCATGGTTATCTCTCGCCTCCACTATTGCAATGTCCTCCTAGTAGGTCTTCCATCATGAAACCCATATAAATGGTTCAGAACGCAGCAGCGCGTCTGGTTTTTGATCAGCCTAGAAGGACTCATGTCACTCCATTACTTCGACTGATCACAGCCAGGATGAGGTGGGTCATTAAGAAAAAGGTTGGCATGCTATAGCAAACTGTCCAAGTCATTGTTATGCACGGATGCTTGGGATCAGAGTCTGAAATTAGCAAATGCAGGTCAACTGTAGGCAGGAGCGGGTGAAATCAGAGAGTTTTTTTGTTGTTGTTTGCTTACTGGGATCCAGAAGAGGACTTTTTTGTTGACATATAGAGATTTGAACTGAGATAAGGACTTCATTGGTGGTAGAACTGTGGGTTTTGTGTTGACCACTGTACAATACTCTGGGGTGAACTTCAAGCTCTCGTGTGCTTTGTGTTTCCTGTCGGTACCTTTGAAATACCTGATGTGTTGAGAGACACTGGGTCCTTTGTGCATAAAACCATGCATTTAAAATTTATGTGGAAATTTATTGTACATCGGATGACAACATAATTTAAATTAACTTATGCCTGAATGAGCTGAATGTTATTCCTTATAATAATATTTATGGCAGACAAAAATAAAATACTTGCATGGCACAGTGGCAGGCAGTGAACATTTATTTTCAGATCATGGTTATGAGTATTAATAAGTTATTAATTAGCATTAACAAATTAGAGACTAACCACAATAGAGACCTTTTTTTGCAAAAGGATTTAATTAATCAAAACAACCAACAACAAAAAAACTGTTCTCTTGTCCAACTGGAATTAATATTATACTAGTGGTAAGCTATATATATTACCATTTAAATTATAGAACAAATTATGATTATAGTAACCTCATATAATTAATATTATTATTAATATTATTATTGTTATACAGTATACTATTACATGAATATTACATTATTTTTTTTTAATGTCACAATATTATACTAATCCACTCATTTCTACTAGTTCCAGGTTGTGGATAGAGCCTCTGCAGTGGACAGATGTAGATTTACAGAGCAGGATGTTCTCCTTGCAGAGCAACACATTCCCTGTTTTCTATTTTACATCTGTTTTACTAAAGTTCTTATTATGAATATTGTTCAGTTCTCTTGTTTATGTAAGGTGTGGCATGGGTTGTGTGGGTGGTGTTGGTGTATCGTGTATCCATCTCTGCTTCAAACACTACAAGTCCCACATTCCTGAAGCCGCAATGCACCAATCACAGTAGAGCTTTCTGATATAAGTGTATGTCCATGTTTTAAGTCTCATGCTGAATTTCTTTGTGTGCGCCTTGGGTAGACAGTTGGGTAAAAGGTTGCATTGACCTTAATTAATAACTGATTTAATGGCCTACCCAGCGAGCATGCTGAGTGAGCCAAATCAAACACACCTATGATGTTGCGTGACCAACAGGTGCATGTTCGGTGTGACTCAAATGCCCGTGATGGATCCTCCAGCAGTGGCTTCGGCCTTAATGAGGAGGCCTGTCTGCTGACATTTCTGTCACAGTGGTGACTCTTTAAGCTCAAAAGTGTTTGTTCGCCTGAATTTTGCACACTGACATGTCAGAGCACTTAATTTTGTAGCCTAAAAGTGTCTTAATTCGAGAGTTCGTCATCATCATATACCCATCATCATATTAAGAGACCCATTCTGAAGGGCTGCCAAAAATGACGCGAAATGCGGCTGACCTGAGCAGACCCAAACAGAGACAGAGCACGAACACTTGGCGCAGCATGATGCTCCTGCAATTAACCCGAAGAAAGTTTTATTACATGTCATTTTCCCTTGCATTTCACAGTTAACAGGCTGTCTCGACGAAAAATTTCTCCTCTGATGATTATGACGCACCACATGTTCAGAGCTGATAGCGAGTCCCCTCAGATCCACTTTAGTTTAAATGCAACTCCGTAAGAGGTGACACCTCTCCTCCTGCATGAATGTTTTAAGTAGAGTTGGTTATTTAGGGCCAGCAGGGACATTTGCTGATGTTGATACTGGTAGAAACGAAAGCTGTTTCACTAGAACTCACTTGGTGGCTTGTGCTCTGCTGCTGATAATCCTGTTCAGACAGGCCCACATGTCTGCGGTCAATCTGAATGGATATTTTTCACCCAGGGAGGACGCTGATAATGTAGTGATACAGATGTATGAATTTAATTAAACCACCTATGCATAATGAGAGAGAGTGAGAGGATAGCATAAAGAAAGAAATGGAAAGCAGACGTGTGGAACGTGAGAGAGGTGGAACTGAAACTTTGGTTTTGGTAATAATTTGGAGTAATTCTGCATAATTCTCTGCATTATTGGTGAAGTTTATTGAAATTAAAGGAATCATCAGAATTCCTTATTGCAGTGAATGCCACAAGAAAAGAAGGCCGTTGATGTGATGATTGGTTGAAAATATTTAAATCCGTTAGTGTCTCTTACAGAGCATTTTGGCTTCAGTTGGGAAATAGTTCCTGCTGTAAAAACGCTTTTGTTGATAGTCTAACCTGTTTTTGCGGAAGCTCCCTAGCTTATTGGCAAATGATGCTGTATTAGGGTGATAATTTGTGCCATTTGGCTGATTATTCTTTTGTTTTCAGTTGTTTTCTATGGGTGTTGGTGGTGTAGGGAAATGGATGACAATCCCTTGTCGGAGTTCCAGATGGCAGGAAAGGCAGGTTAATTACAGTCTGACTGCACCAGTGGGCTGACATTGACCTGCACTCAGAGTTGGTGGACACAGCAAAGGTTGGAAAGTTTAAGGCCCCTAGTGGCAGAAGGTGACAGTGAGGGCTCTTTGGGCATGATACCCCGGCACCAGAGTGTAGCTGTTTGCATCTTATTTGCAAACTTACTGTTAGAAATGCAAGTTGAGTTAGTAGCTCAGTGTAGCTGGTCAGAGGATGAGTGGATGATAAATTTGTGAGATCCCATAGCTTTATTTAGATGCTACTCACTTCTGCAGTGACCTTTTCTGACGTCTGACCCAAAAGTGATGTGATTTGTTAAAACTGTTTCTTGGTTTATCTTTTTCTTAGAGGCCTTTTATGCTTGTCAGTATCCAAGTCTGCAAACATCTACAGTATTTCATTCCCCAATCATGACCATATTTTACAGAAAATATACACTTTCCTCCAACACAACCCTTTCCAGGATGTCTGGAACTTAGATGCATATCTTTTCGGTCTGGGTCTATTTTGATCGCTCAAGTGCAATGACGAGCGCAAAGTGTTTGGTCTTGGGCGCACGGACTATGTGGGCGTCTCCAGGCGCACTTGCTATGTTGTTTCATGGAGGTGCATCAGCGCAAAGTGCAAAAGGGCTGGGCGAAGTGAAATATAGATTGCAGGGTGTGATGGTCAATAAATACACTTTCAGCCAGTCACATCATTTGTCTCACTGCTCTGAAACAGCTGTGCCAGTCACAGTGATGCATGGCAACAACAGCCCAGCAAATGGAAAGACGCTTTTTAAAGAAATCATTTTGGCATCTGATGGTGCACATGACATGTTAATTTGTACAATAACAGTAGAAATGAATAATAAAAAGTAGTTAGGTGTCCCATTTTATATGACAAATCAACAAGATGATTACATTTACTCTCAGGCTGAACGTTGTCACATCATATCCCAACATTTCCAAACACAGCAGCATTTGCACACTAATGCATTTCAATGATAAAGCATGAAATGCTAAACAAACTGCAGAAAAAGTTGGAAAGGCGTTTTGAGGCCTGGCAATCCAACATCTGCACATAAACAGCAGAAAACCAAGATATAGAATCTGAGGTGTGTAGAGGTGTGTGCAGCAGGGTTGTACAGTTTTCCAAAAAATCTAGTGCGAACGACAAGAAAAACAAAAAAACAAGCAGATTTCTTGTTGTTGTAGAACAGCTGCTGTTTACAAAGTCGGCAAACTGTTCATTTTAACAGTAGAACCCAAAATATTTCCACATGTAGATTCATTTGTAGATTAATGCAGCTTGATCTACTGGCCTTCCTGCTTTAACAACATAACCATCCATTTCTGATGCTAGTGCATGTGCTGGTTAGAAGCTCTTTAATTTAAATAGATTATTTATGTTTTTAATCATTCTTCCATTTTGTTTTATATTTGCTCCAAGTATTTAGTTTGCTCCTGTTTAAAGAATCAAGTGGCAGCAGAGGGATGTTCACACGCTCATGGTTCTGAGACGTCTATCCTGAGAGCTGAGTCTAAAGCTGGGTATACACAGTACAATCTGATTCGGTTTCTGATCTGATATTTGAGCAGCATGACTCATTTCAGAGTCAGTCTGAATTTCATCTACATGGGGTGTTGTTTTCAGTGCAGTGTACAAGGTGGAGCGAGGGCCGACCAGCTGCTCTCGAACGGCTGTAGGACGGCCAGATGAATTTCTGACATGTCAGAAAACAAAGATGAAGAAGAGCCTCAACTCAACTTGCCTATGTGTCATGGTGACACAACGCTATGTATTACGTTAACAACCTAAAATGCTAGCTCACCTCCAGTTCTCTTTTCTCCAACGCCTCTTTTTTTGTTTGTTTCAGTACACAGGATAGCACAGATGATCAAGGCAGCATGTTTCTGCCTTGTTAGCGTTATTGCTAGCAAACAAACTTCTAACTTCTTTATTTAATTTTGGCAATAGGGCTGGGACATACAACTTTAAATGGTTTAAAAGCATTTTTTAAATTCAAAATACTAAACTTATCTCCCACACCTACAATAAACCTCACTGAACTTCACCTTAACCGCCAGAGTGCGGCTGGACGATCCCCCTCTGCATCACAGATTTCACCTGCTATTAACATGTGATCTGTATGCGGAAAGTTAATCACACGATCCGATCTTGTCTTTGTGTTTACACCTGGTATTTTTAATGTGTTCATATTATTGTTAACAGTCCAGAGCAAAACCTGCACTTGATTAATTTGAGGTGGCAGGAAATTTGCCCCAGACTTCCTTAAGTAAGGGGAAACTTTATAATCTTTGTGAAACGCTGTCTCCAAAAAATGTTTAATTATTTGTCCCCTCTAATAAATTTGGCAAATGTAAAATATTAATTTATTCCTTTCTTGTATAAAAAAGATTTTGTCAGTTGGTTAGGAGGGGTGGCTGTCTGCTGAAGTATTCTGCTGAAGTGTGGTGGTTATTTTTAAGGGTTTGCATGTTGCTTAAGAAATGAGCTGTTAGTTTCGGTGATGACTCTCACTCTCTCCCTGCTGTTTGCTCATTGCATCGACTGGACTAAGTGAGCATCATCTTTTTGCTTTAGAGCTGGAATTGTCATTGTGAATTTTTCAGCACTAAAAGGAGAGAACACAGTAAGTTGGGTTGAGTTAGCTTTTTTTTTTTTTTCGACGAGGGAAGGGTGGTCAGAGGGCCAGGGTTTAAGAGAAAAATATTTGGAGCTGCAGGGAGGGTCTAGATAAAGAAAAAAAAAAAGAAGTAACACACCACAGTGGCCCGGATTAGAGTCCAGCCTACGGCCCTTTGCTGCATGTTGTTCTCTCTCTCTCTCTCTCTCTCCCACATTTCCAGCTGTTCCTATCACATAAAGGGAAAAGCCCCAAAAATCACCTTTACAGAAAAACATGCCAATATTGTCATTATTCTAACGTGATTTATGTGTCTCCGATGACTGAATAACATATTTAAATATTAATGAGACAAGTTTTTGATATTTATTTTACATAAATTCACTGCTTTATTATTTGAGTAATAAAAAATATCTTTAGAATAACTGATAAATTAGATAAATTAGTTAGATCAATAGAAATTGTTAGGTGCAGCCCTATATATAAGTGAGGAATGCTTTCAAATCTGTCTGCATTTCTTGCATATAACTATTTTATGGAACAGTCACAATAATTTGCCAGAGCTGAGCTTTGGAAATATGTGATTACATGTGTATCTAGGACTGTATTGTGGGTTTTACCCTTTTTCGGGCATCAAAATGGTTCGGTGGTTAGCACTGTCAACAGAAACAGGGTCCAGGGTACAGATCAAAACTTTGTGTATACTTGAACTGTTTTCATGGGCTTCGCATCAATGAGGTTTGTTGAATCTGCTAGGTATTTCTGTGATTTGCACTTGCCTCTGATGAGCATGTTGCACCTTGCATGGCAGCCACTGCCATCAGTGTATGAATGTGTGCAATATATTTACCATTTGCCATTTACTTGTTGTAAATATGACACAGTAATGGTTTTGTCTGCAACAATCAAGCATGGTGAAATTCTGGTGTATCCAACCTTAGTTTGACCTGAACATCACCTCCCTCACCAAGACAGCCCAGCGGATGATGTGCTTCCTGGGGCAGATGAAGTTGAAGTTCAACCTGCCAAAGATAATAATGGTGCATTTCTACACTGTCCATCCTCACCTCCTCCATCACCATCTGGTTCGCTGCTGCCACTGCCACTGCCAAGGACAAGGGCAGGCTGCGGCGTATCATTCGCTCTGCAGAGAAGGTGACTTGCTGCAATCTCCCATGCCTCCAGGACCTGAACACCTCCAGGACTCTGAGGCGAGTAGGAAAGATTGTGGCTGACCCGTCCCACCCCGGACACAAACACTTTCAGACACTCCCTCTGGCAGGAGGCTGCAGTCCGTCAGGAACGAAACTTCATGCCACAAGAACAATTTCTTGTGGCATGATCTACAGCCGGCCTCATCAACAAGGCCGGGGACCCCCATGAACTCTATACCCCTCCCCCAGTACATGGTATGTTAACAAAAAGTCTACTCACCTTCAATACGTTACATTAACGCACATCTATCTATCTTGCACATTGCAAATATTCTGTATACTTCACATTGTGAACGTTTGCTTAATCCCTGGTCATTGTTTTGCAGAGCTTTCATTATAATAAACATCATGTTGTACGTATTTCTGTTGTTGTTATGTTATTTTCAAATGTATATTTAGAGGCAAATTCCTTGTGTGTAAAACCTACTTGGCAATAAACCTGATTCTGATTCTGACTGGGACTGCACCTGCTAAATGCTGCTCAGACAGCATTAAATGCAAACGGCATGTATTTGTATTCCTCTACCAAGTGATGCACACATGAACAAGTCCTGTTAGCATAACTGGTCAGTTTAACTTTAATATTATTCTTTCAAGCAGGAAAAATACATAAATACAAGATAGCGTGGTGTGAAGAACTGCTGCATGGAACATAAACAGAACACACTGCTGCACATGTTCTTCGCCCCAGAGGACAGAAGACATTTAAGGAAAGGAAGTAGAGAAGGTCTGGTGTAGGGGAGCCAATGCTGAGGTATCGTGGCTCCGGAGTGTCGGGCGAATGAGGGAGAGGAGAAGTCCACGGGGACTTTTTCCTAGAGCAGAGGATAAAGCAAGAGCAGAGGTCCTCTGCTGGTCTGTTGAAGGGAGAGATCTCAAACTACAAAAAATAGCTCACAAGAACGAAAGTAAACTGAAATCTCAATTTAATTGACTGTTATGTCCAGCTCACACTGCCTGCATTTTGAAAGGCTTCTTTATCTCGGTCTGTTTCTACAATCTATCTATCCACACCAACTCAGGGAGATGCCTGTCAATATTCAACCCTCTGCATTTTTTCTATGCTCCCAGTCTATTTTTGTTGTCACTTGTGCACCTAGTGAAGCATAATATCCACGGTCTGTCTATATGTTGTTCTACTTGTGAATTATATCAGTGATGTGATCTTTCAAGGCTACAAGTTTCCGTCTGAAATTTAAAATGCCATGTATTTACTGTATAGTCCTTATGGAGCCTACTTGAAAATTGAATTACTGATGTTGTTATGATGTTACGCATCCTGGTGAACAACATGGCAGATTGCTGTCCTTACAGCTCCTCAGGAGCTGCAGTGCCAAAAGGACAACCGGTTTCTATAATAGTGATACCTGAATTTAGTCAGAGTGGATTCAAAGGATGAACAATTCTATAGTGCTTACACACCACTCAGTTTTCTGGCAGTGATAGTGTATGGAACTACAGGTACACACTTGGGTTTTGGGTGACAAACAGTGACGCCTACAGATTAACCTGTGACAGCAGTGTCCTCTGAATGGGCTAAACACAGGTTAAAGATGTCCTGCAGAGCACGTCCTGTGTCCTGTATGAGAGGCGCGCAGTTCTCTCCTACTCATTTTCAGCTTTTTCCCAGAGCTGTGGTGCTCCTTGAACTGTTCTGTCACCTTCCAAATCCTTCTCAGGCAAACAGGTATATTTTTCATAAGATGAACATTGTCGATGATAATAACAAAATGATTAGTGAAATATTGTGTAAGAGCTGCAATAAGTGTGGAATGTGTTGAGGAAGTGAAAGAAGCCATTTAGTTTAGCTACTCATACTGTTCAGACCACTCCTGGAGATATAAGAGCGTAATAGTCAAACAGTAGTTCATTCCACTACTCTCATGCATACATGCTGGACACGCAGCCTACACTGTACATGTTACATTTATAGCATCTCAACTGTCCTGCTGTGGCTACAAACCTACAACTGAATTTATTTTTGTTGATAATGGACATGTAGAGAAGCTGTTCACATCCTGCCAACATTCCTACAGATAAACTATTACATTGAAACTGTGATGTCCTTAATATGTAACTAATTAGCTGACATATGTGAATTGCCTCTCTAATATTCACACTATGTTAGGCTTAAACTGAACTGTGCTGCTGAAGTAAAGTATTTAGAGAAATGTATTGCAATATAATAAATATTGTATCAGGCTTGGTATTTGCGGGTACTTGGTATTAAAGAAGCGAGTCAGGTTTGGGTGGCTATGCTTGCTAATCCCATGTTATGAAACAACAAAATGTGTTCCACATGCGGTAGATGTTCTAACACAGTTGGGGCTTAGTGTCTTTTTTTGCCACGCTTAATTGAATTCAACATCCGTTTGTCTGACAAAGACGGTAGCTTTGTTTGTATCTTTGGTTTGTGTTATTCCCTTTTGCAGAGCAGAAACCGCAGGGGAAACTGCTCTTTTTATTTAATGAATACTATGCAATGCACATGTCAGTTACAGAAAGGTCTGCTTCTCTGAACATATTTGTCCTTTAAACAGACATGAATCTGGTGGAGGTGACATCATCAGCCCTGTACAGATCTATGTCCTGTAAATCCTGTATCAGTTATCTTTACATCCCTTCTATCACTCCCTCTCTGTGTTTGTGTTTTGGCAGTGGCACAAAGAGTGGAAATGTGTAACATTTTCATTTGGTGTAGCCACAGACAAATATGAGAGTGTGGCAACTGCGATTAAGCAGGTCTGATCAGTATAATACATGATTGATATTTGTGAGATTCCCTGCCGATCGTGTCAGCATGGCTCAGGTAATTTCAGCAGTTTACCTTGTTTCAGCAGTAAGGGCAAACCTGTAAACCTGATTTATCTGATGCTATTTTTGATTTAGTAGCAACCTAAAAAAAAAAATAAGTACCAAACCACCAGTTACTTATTCGTTTCATTTTCTTTCTTTCTCACTAACTCTGTTGTGTTTTTATCTCTTTTTCTTCAGCTTGGAAGCAAATGGGCAAATGCTTGGTGTTCTGTATGTGTTGGTGAGGGGAGAAATAGAGAGAGAAAAATCACATCTGAAGCAAAAAGAAGATGACTTTTGACACAAACACTGCATCTCTGTCTTTACTCTGTGTTTTTACCTCCCTTTCCACTAGTGGCAAGGTGTAAACTAAACGGTAGATACGGTAGCTTCTGAGTGGGCGTCTGACCAAAGGTGCACAGACCTGACGATGTGATGATAAAATATTATATGTAATTTAAATGACCAACCATCATATACACTTTTTACTGAATAATAATGGATGGGTTTCATTAATGTCTTATACACACAAGTAATTTAGCACGAGTCCCCCTGAAATGAATGGTAATCTCAACCTTCCACGTGCTTTCAAAGTAACTTCTTAGGCGTTTTTTACATATCAGAGCTTATTGTTCTTTCAGGTCATAATGTTGCAATGGCCTCAAGCTGGCAAGAAAGATTCTTTTTCACCGCTGTAAAAATGAACAGAGCAATTACCAAATTTATTAGATCAAAAGAAAAAAAAAATCTGTTTTACAGGAAAAAGGCAGTATGACTCACCTCTACTTTCAGTCTAGGGACCCAAAGCCACTGGCCTGAAACCTGATGCCTTAAATTTTCTAGAATAAAATTATGCAACTTCGATCTTGAGGAGGTGTTGTGTCTCTTTTTAGTACATCACAGGAAAAAATGACGTTTTAATGATACACGCAGCCCTAACTTAAACAGACTTTGTTTCTCACCAAAATCTTTCCTTTTTTTTCCAGTGCTGTGTACTGCTGCAGAGTCCTGAACGACACTGATGCTTCAACGTAAGACTCCCCTCTGCATCACACCTGCCAGCACAGGTAATGATGTATGACTGCACACACACACACACACACACACACACACACTCTCTATGTCTGCTGCAAGGGCTGGCAAAGAGCTACAATTGCCAAATAGGCCAGTGTGCTTATATGTGAGTGTGTGTGCGTGTGTGCGTGTGAGTGTGTGTGCGTGTGTGCGTGTGCGCGTGTGTGTGTGTGCGTGCGCGCTCACAGCCCACTCGGTCCAGAGGACAACTGGCTGAGTCCAGCTCTTTAAACCGTATTGGCTCTCATTTGTTGCACAGGGAGTTGGTGGAACTCCCAGGAAGCGGCGTATTAAGCCATAAACATCCAACACACAGAGCTGGAGCACATTATTCAATTTTCATTTCATTCATGCTTTACTCTGTCAGCCAGCTAAAAGCCGCAGCTTATCACCACTGTCCTGGACACACAGAGCTGGGAACAGAAAGGAGGAGGAGGATTTCTGAAAAATGTGATAAACATTTTGTGTTGGTTTTCTTTGCATTTTGTGCAGTAGCCAGTATTTCAGAACTTGTGTAGAGGTGTGTGTTTATAATGTAACTCTGGTAATCTGGCTCATGTATACGCTCTTAGCAATTAAACAGTAATAAATACACCAACTTCTTAGTCACTGTGTGTATTTCCAAATTGATTAGTGGGGCAGACTCTGTGCCCAAAGACAGACTTTCTAATGGGAATTTAGAGTGCACATTATTATATAAAAAGATATTATCAAACTGATTGACATACCAGTGGACTCTTTGGAAGAAATAAATAATAGGACAAATAATGAAAGTCACATCATGAGATGTGGGCCTGTAATTTCTTATAGTGATTGTATGCTTAATGATGACAACTGACGATCTCCACCTATTTCCTTATAAATTGTGTATTTACCTACTTACTTACCTAATGAGAGTTGCTCATTGTTTTACCTGGTGCTTCATTGTTGTGTATTATCGTGGTTCATGTAGTGTTTTTCTGCGTTTGCAAGTACTTTAATTTTGAAATTCTGTGGCACACTTTTGGTGTGACTCACGTAATGGATCGTCTAACAGAAGCAATATTTGATTGAGGGATGTGTGTGTGTTTGTTCATGAGTCTATGCATATGTAAGTCGGAGTATACTGTGCTCTTTAAATCGGACTTTGGCTCGTCCTTTGCCCGAGTACAGAGAGACGACTTCCTGTCAGTTTGGTTTGATGTGGCAGTAATGAGTGGAAAATCCTGAAAGCAACTGGCCATTTTTTGATAGTAGAAAGTGTGTAGGATGGTGTTTAGGTACTGAAATTTGTTACACTAACACTGACACTTCTGTGTAGAAATCTACATTGGAGAAGATAGACAATCAAAGCATGCTATGGTTTTCCATTAGATTCCTGCATTTTTGGTTTAACTTGCAGGTTCCATCTAAAGAATGCAGTTTAGTTTTAGTGGCAAATGACAACTGCATGATTGCAGCTATATTTCTTTTTTCTTTCTAGATCTTGTCATGGTGTTTTTCCAGTTGAAATCACATTATCAGTGAACTACTGAAACTGTTGTTGTAGTGAAATAATATTTGACAGGGAAAAGCCAAAGCACCTCAAGTCCCTGTTTAAGTGTTTTAAAAGTAAGAAAGATGAGTGCAATAAAAGGTAATAAGTGGTTTAATAGACATTTTTTATTGTTTTTTATGACACAACAGCATAAACCATAAAATAGACAAGCCAAGTTGTCAGCTATTTTCTTGACTTTAAGCTCTTTCCTTAGGGTACATTACAGAATTTCTAAAGGTTGACTGTTACCCCCTTATCCACTTTTCTTTCTCTTTACTTCCTGACTTGGGCCCCTGAGGTTGGCCCCAAGGGAGCATAAAAGCCAAACGAGGGGCTTTAACTGGAGTGAGGTGGTTCCTGTGGGACCATAAAGACCAATAAAATGGTCAGAAAATATGGGAGAAAAAAAATGAAGAATCCTCCTGTTAGGCGTTAATCACTTCCTCATTCTGTCTGGCTTATTTTCCACGTGTACTTTCTCTAATGCACACACACACACACACACACACACACACACACACACACACACACACACACACACACACAAGGAGTGGAAAACAAACCAACACTGATTCACCTCCATGTTCAGATTTTACCAGCTGGCCCCAAGAAATGAACCAGTGACGTGTGTGTGTGTGTGTGTGTGTGTGTGTGTGTGGCTGTTACTGAGTGTCTGCTGTACAACATGATGTGATCACACACACAGACACACACCCAGGTTCAAATCTCCAGACCTGCTGGTAAAATCGGAGTATGGAACGTGAACCACTGCCACACAAACACATAGTTTCCAGATGAAAAATGTGTTACATCCTGACAGCAGCTGCTGAAATTTCCCTTTGCTTTTTATTCATTCTTTACATGGTGTATTTATATCTGTATCTAAGTACCCGTGGAAACTACAGGGAGTGGAGAAACTAACCCGTTTTCAGTAGCCCTGAAAACAACCCTATTGGTCTTCATCGTTTCGATAGGCTACGTCATAAACAACAAGCCTCCGCCTCACTGCTCACCTGCTGCTGTGAAAACTAAATCGCGGGTGCAGAAGTCCAAAACAAGACTTGTTTTTTGGGCGACTTTATAAAAAATACAAATCAACAGGGCAGACTCATACAGGGAGAGAGAAACACAATGTCTCCCTCTGTCTGACTGAGGGAAAAGTGAGCAGATTAAAGAAGTTTGTGAGGTGGAGAATTAAAGGGTAATTTCAGTATTTTTAAACCTGGTGTACATAGAGAAACTACTTGCAAGAATCTGTTTCCTGACTTCAACACAACAAACTCCTCTTTCCAACTCTGACTCACTTTTCCACAGCAACTTTCCCCCTTTCCACCAGATTTTATTAGAATGAAAAGGCGAGACTTCAGTTTCCTGTTAAAAACAAAGGGTGTCACCGGGGGCCCCTTGTAGGGATCCTTTCCATGATGTTGTCAGACACCTGGTGTAACAGTCGGAGCCTGTCGCTGGCAGAAAGAAGCACGTTTTGTGGCCGTCATTTTGACGTGCAAAACTGCCCTGAGGAAATATTTTGCAGCCACTGCAGCCGGTTCAGCTGCCAGCTGAAGCATCTACTGCATAGATTCTAAACATTTTGTACCTACTAGTCATTTTGATACCAAAAATTTTGAAAGTAGGGCCCAGGCTTAAACATACCAAAATTACCTAAAATGGTGAGATAAGAAATTACCTTTTGGAAAAGTTATTTCTTCTGGTGCATTATATAAGAATATACTATAAAAGTTATTTAATGGACAATGTTTTATTATGAACATACAATTGAAACGAAAAATAATTTTCTTCTGTTCACTGAATTTTTTGTTAATTGATAAATATATTCTATTTACGTGTCTATTTTGAAATCATTCTTACATTATCTGTGGATGCTTAAAAAGTCTTAAAAGACATTTAAGTTTGATTTTGGCCCTGCGATGGACTGGCGACCTTACCAGGGTGTACCCCGCCTTTCACCCGAGGTCAGCTGGGATTGGCTCCAGCGACCCTGTACGCAGGATAAGCGGTTGACGATGGATGGATGGATGGAAGTTTGATTTTTAAATGTAATGACCATAAAATGTCACTGACCCAACTTTATTTATATTTATTTACATTTTTTATCTCTCTCTCTTGTTTTATTCTGCAAAGACCATCACCTGCTCTGGCTGTTAGGGTTAGGATTCAAAAAGAAAACTCTTTATCAATGATGCTAAGCTAAAGAAAAGCCCAGGGGTCTTCAGAGGAGAAGATATCTTGATATTGACTGGAAAATGGACGGTACCATCTGCCCTCCAGATGGCTAAACGGAGAGGAGCAGACTTTTTAAACTGATGAATGCTTCAGCAGGAGTTTCCAAGTTAAGAAGTGAAGTGTTAAAAAGAAGGTTTGTATGAATATTTAATTGTAGTTGGTAGGCTATGTCTGTGCAAGAGTGTGTGTGTGTGAGTTTAAGTGCAGTTAAAGATTTTGTCATTAGGGCTTGCATAATTATTTATTTCACCTGGCAAACAAGTCTTAGCACCCACCCAGTGTTGCTGGAAATGGCCTCAATTTAAAGTTGTGAGTCGACATTTGGACCTTATCTCCATACTTGAGAGTGAGAGTATAGGTTAAACACATTGCAAATATAGACTGTTGTTTATTCCACTGAATGCAGCTTACATGTTCATTCATTACAGAAAACCTTCCAAGACACTCTAAGGATACAGCAATCAAAGCCTGAGAATCCAGCTAGTTATTAGCAAGGTCTCGTTAGCATATTCTTTATGTAATTGTATACTTAATTGCTAATTAGGAGACTAATTGCATTGATTGGATGTGTTATTGTTGTGTGGTGATTTTCTTAATCCAGTAGTGAAGTGAGCGGGGAAGAGGTGACTGGGTGTTTCTTTTTGTTCATTTTTGACATTACGCAACAGATTCATTATTTCCATTGTTTATGGCTGCAGATATAATTGATTGGGTCACAGTTTGAGCTTCTAAGTTACAGATCTTAAAAATAATCTTTGTATAACATGACTAAGGTTGAAAATGTGTTTTTTCTGCTCTTTGCTTTCCAGCTTAAGCAGTGCAATTATAATCTCTATATAACTAATACTAAACAATTTTATAATAAACTGAACGGCTGGTGATTTTTTCTTTTTATGTCAGTGGTACAGCATGTAAATAACTAGTGCACTGCTTCAACAGGCTGTCTTTTGTTGTGTATATTTGTTGTTAGCCTTGGTTGGTTTGGGAAAAGTGAACACCGCACAGTAGAGTTTGTCTTTTTTCAATTTAATTATTTGAATCTGATCACATCAAAACACCTGTACTGCATGCAATACAGCAACTACGTGACCTGAGCGCAGCTACCAAACCTTCTTCAGTATCCAGGAGTCAATAAGTGAAAAACTGTAGAGAAGATGAAGAAGTCCTACCTCTCTGAAACTGTCCGCTTGTGCCCCGCCTGGCAAACGGGCTACTTCCTGCCATCAGATCTTCACCCCCAACTGTGAGGTTTGCCTCTCTGCTCGTCTCGTTTAACAGAGCTCCAGCCCTCTAGAAAGCGTTGGGGTCCAGGGGCCTCATTTCTAAAACTGTGCATAGGATTCACTTCAGGTTGCTTATGGATGAAACACAGAAAGTTTTCACGCACAAAAATATTCTGATTTATAACACAGTGCACAAGCACTCTCCCAGGCCGATATCCTGACACAAGAGTGGGTGCAGGTGAGCGAAGATCATGTCCCACCCTCTTAGTGCCAATAGCTGCCTATAATAGTCAGTGAAATCACTAATCAATATTACAGTTTTTCACAATTGCTAAGACACATTTCTTGAAACAAAACCCAGTCTTTAAACAACATTCACAAACCCCCTGACTCTTCTGGCAAAATCAAACACTTGCCTCTAAACCATTTGATCTGTGCTCAAAATCAAACAATGCTTTCAAAACACAAACACAGCCTGTCAATAGGTAAAACACTACAGAGCATTCTTTAGACACTACATCAGAAAATTGAGAACACAGCGTCCAGGACATGTAGTTACAGAAAAATTGCTTTTGTGTAGAGGAAACACATTTTCCAATTAAAAAAGTATAGTAATCACAACTGAGTACAGCAAATATGTACTGTAAATACTGCAAATGATACAGTATTGAAGATCTCCATATTCAAATAGCAAGAAAGACAACTATAAATGAAAAGCACATTACACTGAAAAATGTTGTGCAAAATCAAAGTCAGTACAGTAAGAGACTTCATCCACATCACATGCGGCCTTGTCCCTCGCCAAGCAAAGGAGGAAACCCCTCAGAAGTGCTGCACGCAGCCTGACTGTAACAACACTCCACACGTGTCTCACCACAGGACAGCTCCACTGCCCGTCAGAGATTTTCCATAGTAAACGAGTTTCGGTCATAGACCTTCCACCATCAGGCCGAGTAAAATTCTTCTGTTGGATTGAAGTAAGGGCTGCATGTTGAAGGTAAGCTTTTAAGAATCACTGGTTGCTGGTTTACGTTGAACCACTTGTTTAGAAGGACACCACAGTGAAAGATGACATTGTCCCATAGACAGGATGTACTGCTGGCTGATGATCCTGCTGCTCACGCTCAAACACAAAAATCCAAGGGCCACCCAGAAAAGTAAGATGTTCAGGGTTATATGGCCCCAAGGTTGAATGGCAGTAGAGAACGTGTCCCTCACTTATAGCTTGGTCAAAGTGTGACATTGCCACTACGCTGGCCAGGGTCTTGAACACATTTTGGTTTGATCATTAGGAACGAGTGTGCAGAATTATGAGTTGCTGTGTGTAAAAGATGACAGCTGAGTCGTAACTGTGTTTAACTTTTGCCGCATGTATTTACCATTTTGCAACCCAAGTGCATCACAGTGCAAAATGTGTTTTAGTGAGCGAGAATGTGTTTAGACTTTTGCAAAAAGAGTGGATGAGATTTGCAAACAGTGTCTTAACTACCTGATCCTGTTTAAGGTTTTGCCAAAAGAGTGACTGATTCGACAAATGGGTTTAGGCCACTGAGCACTGGGTTCAGAGAATGGGGTTTTGTCACAGGTTGAAGGTTTTGGACCCAAATGCAGGACGAGAGGTTGACAGGTTCACTTCAATGATTTATTTAAGCAAACAAAAGCAAGCACACTTACTAGTTGAGTGAGTCCAAAGAAACCAAGATAAACGATCAAAAAATGAACAGAGTAATCCAACAGAATAATCCTACTAAGTTCAGATCCAAATGAGGGAGGGCAGGACACAGAACACAGAACACAACTACACACAATAACGACCAGACCAGACGGGGACTAGACAGAAACAGCAGACATATATACACAGGGACTAACGAGCAGGGCGGGAGCAACACAGGTGACAGGGATCAGGACTGACGAGTCAGGCGGGCAGAGAGACAGCAGGGGGGAACAGAGAGACAGGCAGGCAAAGGGATCACCGGGAGAACAGAGATATCACAGGTTACTGGACACTAAACACAGGCCGTAACAAAGTAAGACATAACATATCAGAAAAATATAAATGACAACTAATCCAGGCACAAGCAGACAAACCGCAAATAAACTACAACCTACAGGGAAACAGCTGGGATAAAACAGAACTCAGAGCAGACAACGGCAAAATAATGCAAACACAGAACTAGGATTAAATACTAAGACATGAACTAAGGCACAGGACCAGGAACAAAGACACCGAACTAAGAACCAAGATAAGGGACAAGACAGACACTTAACATAAACATGCGAATGAATGAAATAATAAAAAAGGCTACACGGAGAAACAGAAGACAGACAGATTTTGCCTATCTTTAGTGGATAATAACATGTCAGGTATGGAATTAATCTGCAGATGCTCCAGTCAGGGGCGTAGCGTAAAATTCTGGGCGGTATATACAAGCAGTCTCTGTGAGCCCCCTTCCACTCATGGTCCCGGTCTCACACATATCTTTTCAATAATGTTGACAAATAATTGAGCTAACAACTGTACACATTAAACTGTGGTGGTGATTAGGATAGTCACTGATGAACCGTTCACCGTCATAAATGTGCACAAAGAGTATTAGTCTGATTGGTCCAGTTGTTTGCCAGATTAGCTGTGGACAGATACACACACACCAAACGCATGAGCCCCTCGATGCATCCGTATGGAGCTAATTTCCTGCCAAAACTTAACAGACAAAAAAAAAACATGTTTTACAAATGCCCTACAATTCACGTACAAACACAGTGTGGTTTGCAAATACAAAACACTATTACAGTTTTTAACAACTGCTCACACACAAAATCTTTACATGTCACGCGCTTTTTGAAACCTCTCGCTCAAAGAGCAAAACCTCACCTCAAATCTCCAAAAACCGTAAGCGGTTTCTCAGCCTTTCGCTCAGTTTTCAGTCGTAATTCAAAACGCCGCGCACAATTCTCTTCCTAAGCCACAAAAATCTAACAGGAAGTGACTTGCTTTCCTTTTCCAAACACAACCAATCAAAATGCTACACTTCTTCACCCGGTCACATCTTTTGAACAACAGATGCCAACAATGGACAGAGAGCAAGGGGAGTAGGAGGGAGAGGCAGGGGGCGGAAGTTATAGGACGAAGAGTTGGAAGGAGTAGGATGGAGGAGGACTAGTTGGAAAATTTGACATAAAGAGAGGAATCTGCCAGGACTGCGCCATCCCGCCTGACCTTTCTGCATAGGTAGGTCAAGTTCTCAATTTATCAATTATTACAGTTTTTCACAATTGCTAAGACACATTTCTTGAAACAAAACCCAGTCTTTAAACAACATTCACAAACCCCCTGACTCTTCTGGCAAAATCAAACACTTGCCTCTAAACCATTTGATCTGTGCTCAAAATCAAACAATGCTTTCAAAACACAAACACAGCCTGTCAATAGGTAAAACACTACAGAGCATTCTTTAGACACTACATCAGAAAATTGAGAACACAGCGTCCAGGACATGTAGTTTGCTTTTGTGTAGAGGAAACACATTTTCCAATTTAAAAAGTATAGTAATCACAACTGAGTACAGCAAATATGTACTGTAAATACTGCAAATGATACAGTATTGAATATCTGTATATTCAAATAGCAAGAAAGAAAACTATAAATGAAAAGCACATTACACTGAAAAATGTTGTGCAAAATCAAAGTCAGTACAGTAAGAGACTTCATCCACATCACATGCGGCCTTGTCCCTCGCCAAGCAAAGGAGGAAACCCCTCAGAAGTGCTGCACGCAGCCTGACTGTAACAACACTCCACACGTGTCTCACCACAGGACAGCTCCATTGCCCGTCAGAGATTTTCCATAGTAAACGAGTTTCGGTCATAGACCTTCCACCATCAGGCCGAGTAAAATTCTTCTGTTGGATTGAAGTAAGGGCTGCATGTTGAAGGTAAGCTTTTAAGAATCACTGGAGTTTTGCAAAAAAAAGATGAGATTTGCAAACAGTGTCTAACCGACCTGAACTTGTTTAAGGTTTTGCTAAAAGAGTGACTGATTCGACAAATGGATTTAGGCCACTGAGCATTTGGTTCAGAGAATGGGGTTTATTGTTTTAGCAATTGTGAAAAACTGTAATAACCCAACATCCTTTTAAAGCCATATGGTAGGCAACTAACTGATGATACTGCTTTTAGAAAACAAAACCAAAGTCTCCCGAACCTTATCTGTTACAGAAATTTCTTCTGAAATATCTGGTTTACAGTTTTTCTCAATTGTTTAAACAGAATAACCAGGCTTTTGAACTAAAACACTATTAACACTAGTCCCCTGTTTTGACACATTATTCAGATTTGTTAAACTATCACTGCGAAACTCTAAACACAAATGGGCTGGGCAATCTTGCTACTGGCAAGTTCGACTATGTTTTGAACGGATAGTGGTGCAGGTGGCGGAGTGGTGGGGGAAGGGGATTACGGTAGTAATCTTTACTCATTACCACTGACGACAATGTTGCCCTGCACGATTGCTCTAAAAGTTGCTCTGTGTATCATCAGCAACATTTAATATTGTTCACTCAAGTCAGCACAGCTTGAGCTCAATTAGCACACAACTACCCAGGTGGAGTTATAATTGATAACACACCAATCAGAACCTTCAATAGAAAGATAAAAGGGCCCAAGTTAGTTCATTGAGTTATGAAAGAATGGATCCATAGAGATGCTAAGAAGGAGGGCGACGACACCTGGGAGAAGTTTTAGGGGAAGGAGAAAGAGGAGGAAGTGATGGAGGCGTACGGAGAGGAGAAAGGAGTAGAGAGGACAGAGGCAATGTTGGCGCACTAGGCGAGATTTTCAAACGGCGCCCAGAGACTGTTTTCTTGCAGTATGTGGCAGATTTCTCCAAATGCAAGACCATTGGTTTAGTTTCAAGAGTGGAGATGACTCAAATGAAGAGGAGCTCTGGGGGTCCCCCAGAAAAATGTAAGCTATGGGGACTTCATTTCCTGCATTCTGGTGACATTTCTGCCTTTTCTGCCTCAATTTATGGTGGAAAAGTCTTCATTTATGTAAAGGGGAACACAAAATTCAGGCAGCAGGTGACAATTCAAAATATAAAAAAAATTATAGAATATAATGCAGTGAGGCTTTCAGGCATTCTGTAGCTTTTAAATAGCCAATATTTCTCCTGTAGATCAACTTTTCTAATTTAATAAAATCCCTGCTGAGTCAGCACACATGAGCAGCATGATTCAGTCTTCTCTCCTCTTTTTTGTCTTTTGCATGGGGGTGTGCTCGTGGCACCTTTTCACCTCAGATAGGTTAATTTTAATTAAAGTTAAAAACTGCTGGACTTTAATAAATCCCGGGGTTTAGCAGGTTTTCTGCTCATGTTCAAAACTTTCTGCACTTTCAGAATCTCTCCCAGATCTGTGTTCTCTGACATGTCGGGAAAAAGACGTAATATTAAGAGACTAACGTCATCATTTGAGAATTCATAAGATCTTTTCAGTCTACACTGTGCTGTGCATTACTTATTGCTCAGCTGGAATTATTTAGACCGTTTGACCGACACAGTGCACAGACTGCATGTTGCACGTGAAACCGAAACCAACTGGAAAAAACTCACCACAAACCCACACACACAATAACTTCAGCAGCTCACAGTCCCAAACAGAGAAAGGCTGCGCCTCAGATTTTAGATGTTTAAATCGTGAATCTCTACACAACGACACGACTCGTCACAACAGTCTGGACTCACAGCGCGAGCTGCGAGGCGCACTTAATTACTATCACGGCGTACGCCGGTGTTACAGCAGCTGGGCCGAGTTCAATTGCATCAAGTCGAAAACCTTCTCTTGCGGCGCTCCCTGACATTTTGCGCCCTAGGCAACCTCCTATGTCGCCTATGCCACGGGCCGGCCCTGAGAGAGGAGGTTCTCTGGCCTTTCCCAGACCAAAGACAAGATGCTGAGGCAGAATGATTGTATTGTATTCTTCTCTTCTACTGTAAAGAACATTAAGGAATCAAAATTGTGCATATGTACACATTTGCTTTGTCTATTGTTAAGTTCGTCATGTCTGTTTTTGTAGTATTGTTCTGAATTTCTCTCACTAGTGTGTAAGACTGTGTCGCAGTGTGTGTGTGTGTGTGTTTGTGTTTGAGAGCTTGTGTTTCATGTCTGGGGGCAAAGTTTGGTTTTTCAGCAAGATTGAATGGTTTTGAGTAGAGAGCTTCATTTTGACTTGAAAATAGGATGTTTGTGGAATTGAGAGAGAAGTTATGCATGTGTGTTTAGAGTTTTGAGAAAAAGAGGCATCATTTCAAGAAATGTGTTTCAGCAATCGGAAAAACGAATTCGAATAAGTGTACTGCTCTAAAAGACACTGCAGACCCAGAGCTATGCTGTGTGCAATGTTTGTGAATTATAATCACAAAGGATCTAAGAAATTGATGATTGATAATTTGGACACAGTAATTGCTTCTATTAAAATGAAATGAAACTCTTGGTTAGCCAGATATTTATCTGTCTATGGTACAGAACTAAGGAAGGCAGATCAAGAGCCTCTTATGTCTTTTCCTCCCTTGAACATAAATCCTCTCGTTTAGACAGGCTTCTTTTTAACTTTTTTGACCACCACAACATAAAAAAGGAGTTATCCTATCTAACAGAGGGAGGTCCTAACTTTATGGACATAAATCCAAAAAGTAGGTGTCTTAATGTTTTAGTAATGTGCCCTTATGCTGTCGGTAACCTTCCTATCAAACAGCTATTTAACAGTGAAGGGATTCTGTATTCATCTGACAGAAGAAATGTAGTGTTCCTGTCTCCAAACATGAGTATAGTACTGCAATTAATTCATCTAGCATTGTCACATTGCAGCTCAAAAATATACAAAACTGTTACTTTAGTCAGTTACAGCATTGCTGTTGAAGGTATTTCCATCTTGACAAAAAAATACACCTTTATCAAAACTCACTTATCCCAGGAACAATAATGCCACAGATCACCACATCATATCATCTAAATGCGCAGAACGAGCTCTTGATGGTAGGGAATACTGTATTTACTCTCCCATACAAATGTGTTGCCTAACAAAATCGAAGAGCTGTTATTTAAAATCAAACACTGATATTACCTGATAAATTCCATCATGTGCGTTTTTTTGTATGAATACTTTACTTAAAGAGCATGATTTCTTCTTATTATTCAACAATCCTAATATCTCCAGCAATGAACAATGTCATCAATTGGCTCATTATACCATTCTTGAAGAAGTTCCCGTCTTATGTTAAATTTAAAAACATCACATTTAAACACCTCCAATACAACATTGACCAAAAAAATTAATTTACACAAACTCTTGAATCCTATGCCTGTGTAAGCAGCTTATATCGAAGCATATTTTTAAGTTTACTGTTAGATTGCCACAGATTGTTGCCACATTTGAGTAACAACAATGCTAGTCTGTGTGTGAGACAGATGAATTAAAAAACGCCCTGGGCACAGCATCAGAAATCTGCCACATCATGCTACAAATGTCAAGTGGACTTTCAATACGCTGCTATACTTCAAAATTTATTTCCA
Organism: Micropterus dolomieu; assembly: GCF_021292245.1. Taxonomy (NCBI): domain Eukaryota; kingdom Metazoa; phylum Chordata; class Actinopteri; order Centrarchiformes; family Centrarchidae; genus Micropterus; species Micropterus dolomieu. Next base: position 31,703,909 of record NC_060153.1, read on the forward strand.
TGTCATTAACTTAAATGCCAGACTGTAACATATGTATGTGTGTATATTTGTGTACCCTTGTGTGCGTTTCATCAGTCCAAAGACTGACAGGCAGTCTGTTCCCATCATTCACCCACATCGTGGCAGTTGCTTCTTCAGTACTTAAGTGTGTAGACCTGAACTTTTACAAGAAAGCTTAAAGGATTGTCAAGGAACATTTTAGAATATCAGGGATTACCTCAGGATCCATCTCAATCCCCATACTCTCATAAACACAACTGGAAACCTCCTGAAAACCTCCTGAAAACACTTTTGACACAACGCAGCACTGAAACATTCTCATATTCCAGCCTGTTCTAATGCTCAGGCGTCACATAAACAAGCCGTGTCTATTGTACGCAAAACGGCGATTTTGCTTGTATAGTGGGCGCCCCCAGGTACGTGTGTATGAGACGCCCCGCGGCCCCCCCGAAGCAACTTCCCTAACCTCAACCATGGCATTAGTTAGTGCCTAAACCTAAGTCACTAAATATATGCATGTCCACCTGCTAACCCTACAGCTGTGCTAGCAGGTAGGGTTAGCCTCCTTTGTGTTGCCACGCTATTGCAAACTGCAGCGTATCATATACACGCAAAATCGCCGCTTTGCGTACAAGAGACACGGCTTTTCCAAAGCGTGTATATTTGCTGCATGAGATGCGATCGGGTTGCATATTCAACAGAAAAACTATTTTATCATAACAAATTCTGATATCCACACACATACATCAACATCATGTCAATAGTTTGAGTAGAGTATCCCTTTAGTAGCCTTCTAGAATATCCCTTTCAATAAAAACTGCTTCACTTACAGAAGGTTAGATTAGATTACAGAATAAGCCTGTCTAGTGTTAGATTAGGACCATTTAGCAGAAACTCACTTATCCCAGGAACAATAATGTCACATCATATCTAAATGCGCAGAACGAGCTCTTGATGGTAGGGAATACTGTATTTACTCTCCCGAACAAATGTGTTGCCTAACAAAATCGAAGAGCTGTTATTCAAAATCAAACATTGATATTACCCGATAAAATCATTTGTAAATATATTCCTAATATAGAAGACAGATGACCTACAGTCAGTGTTCTGCCATACAACTATGCTTGAAAACGATGTACTTTGACTAGACAGTATCGTTGATGGAAGTTGGCCTTATAGTTGGTTGTTTTCTTAAAGTCAAGACATACAGTGCTTTTTCACGGTGAGTCATGTTTTGGTAGTCTGGATGTAAGTTTTAATTGGCATTTTGGATACCCAATGGTTCTTTTCCCCGTAAGTAAGTATGACTTCTTACAATCTGTGGAACATGGAAAAGGCAAGTGGAAATAGGGTTTGTTAAAAGTAAAATGAAAATGCAGCTTCTAACAGCTGTGTTATGTACTGTAGGGTTGTTTCCTCTTGGTAGGGCTTCCCCCCAACAGTCAACTAAGTCAAACTTTTCATTTGTCAGCTAGTTGCAGGAAAAAAAACCCCTAAAACTTCAAACTCCATTCAGGAGCTGCACCTTGTTGCTAAGGTATCAGGGGATACTCATGGCTCAGGGCTCATTATTACAGATATATACACTGGAGTCGTTGGAGTCGACCACCCATAGAGCGCCTGGCGTTGACTCCCAGAGTGCTAGTCTGCCTGTCTGTTGAGTTATGAGGACCCTGCGGATCCAAGCCGTCTAAAAACGCCTTTACATATAAATTAGAAGAAATTACAAGAAGAAATTAATTTATAACGTGCCAACACAAACATACGGACGACTATGTAATCAGTGATTTTATAAAACGTAGCTTAGCCTAACGCCACTCTCTCCCCATTAGTCCAGCATCACTGGCAGTAGCGGCCGGAGTTTATTTCTATAAGTTTGATTTGCTGTGCTGCTTCAGCAGATGCTTCAATAAATTCAATCTAGAATTGATCGCGGTTGAAAGCTTTTTGCTGGTCGCACAAAGTTTACCACGGACAATGTTCTTTGCATCTTAGACTGTGACACAATAATGGCAGTAGCTACTTACAGCTGTGGAAAGAACGCCTCTCTCCCTTGTTCTCCATTCTGACTTGCTGACTCGTCCGGTGCCCTGACCTGCAGCACGTCATTCACGTCAGGAATGGTGCGTTCAGTAGCGCAGTTTTGATAGTAATCCATTACACTACTCTTTTACTGTGTTATTACTGGCCAACATGTTACTTAAAGAAGTGCTATTATGATTTTTGCCTTTTTCCCTCTCCTTTATTGAGTTATATACCTATAACTCAGAAAACTCTGCTCTGAACTGCCTGAAAACAGCTCGTTTGTAGTCCAGTTGGTTCCCTTGGATGAAAGCTAAATGCGCCTCACATAATGCTCACAACTCAAAAACAGTGAGCTGCAGCACACAGCTCTCCTCTCCCTTCCAAACACTAGCTACCCTCCAGGCAGTCAGTGGACATAAAGTTGTTCCTGTGATGTAGAGACAGAGCTCAGTTAAAACCGTGTTTGTGTCTCACTGACCCGCTCTTCTCTGCTTCTGATTGGCTAGTGGTCCTTAACTAGGAACTGCGCATGTGCAACTCCCAACAAAGATCATTTAGAGACCAGATGTATCACTCCATAGCTAAAACGAAGCGTTCAACACAGGGTGAAAAGAGGAGCTGCAGAAATGTGTAGTATGACAAAAAATATGGTGTTTTTTGAAAATCAAACCATGTAAACCTGTTCTGGTACAACCCCTAAATGAGATTTTGACCTGAAAATGAGCATAATACCACCTCTTTAACACTGATGCGCGAGAGCGACTGGGGTACACACTGCGCAGGTGTGGAATTGGGCAGCTGAACGCAAACAAACATCCTTGTTGATACTTGGAAAGGAAAAAAAAGACTTTACACACGCCCTCAAATCCTTTCCATTCCACTTGGGCAGCTCCTGTCTGCTGCGTTGGCTGTGACTGTGTGGCCAGAGGGCTCCGTGAGCTGACTGGATGTCTGGCTCCCTAGCCCTCCCCCAGGAGTGAGTTGAGCTTTTCATCTACAAAAAAACGGAGTGCATTATCGATTCACCATAAATTTTCGCTGCTACTGCCTATACTCAAAATCTACACGGTGGATTTCTCATCTCAAGAAGTGGATTTAGTGATGAAATAGTGTAAACAAAACATTCTGTTGTCGGCCTTTCGCTCTGCTGCTTACCATTCCTCCTTTGAATTGAATGAATGCTGCGGTATTTGTGCTGTCAAGCTCATACAAGTTACCGACCGATGCGTCCTCGGTAAAATGGGCGTGTCAAGAGCACTTCCAGGAATTTTATCCGTTCTTTGTATTGGGACAGTACTTGCCGCAAAAGATAACGTTACACAGGGACAGGGAGACAAGAAGATTAAGAAAATGTGTCACATCCTCTGTCATATGATTGACACAGAGGTCTGTAGGTGTGAAGGACAGCTAAGAATAACAGTTCCTCTCTCACCTCTGACTGATTTTCTCAGATTGACTGTCCAGCTTTCTGTCCCCTCACCATCCCTTTCTGTCTGTATTTCTTCTATGCACTTCTCTTCATTCCTCTCTTTCTTTGCCCTCTTCTCTCCATGTCCAGATTAGCTGGATTAAGCCAACAAGGACCGGACAGTTTAATTTATTTTTCCTTTTTATTCTCCGTCTCTTTCTTTGAATCTTGTCCTGTTTCTTTCTGTCTCTGTCCAGGGAGAGCTGCACTCTTCCTCTCTTCATGTTCATCATCCCAAGACAACGCAGGATTACGCTGGTCATTCATATGGACAAAAAGGTCTTCGAATATATCAAACCAGAACGTATACTGCTCATTAAAAATGTAAAGCACAAATTTAACTTTCTGCTCCCAGAAGGCTAATCCATACTTCCTCTCTTGCCACTTGTTGGACTTCTCTGTCCAGGTTCAGCCAGGGGATTAAAGGGCTTTTCCTTCTTTGCATGAAAAAGATTGAGATTAGCCTCACAAGTCAGAAAACCCTCGCAAGTTGATCACAGTGAGAGCAGAAGAGTTAGTTAAGTTATGTAAAGAGGTGGCTCATGTTTAAATACAGACAGGTAGTTCAGCATCTTGCAGGCTTATAACACAGAAACTACCTGTGTTTATTGTCCAGTATGTCCTTGCTATGTGTTGTGTTGTGTTGTGTGTGTGTGTGTGTGTGTGTGTTTGTGTGTGAAACCACATAGGGCAAGACAGAGCACAAGGGCGCAAGAAAGGTAGAGGGAAAGAAACACAGATCACAGGTATTGATTTTCTTACTTTCAGTGTAGGTGAGAAGTCGGGCAGGGATTTACCTGGTGGGGAGAGAACGAGAGAAAATGTTGTTAGAAAACAATGAACACACACATCTAGCGGTAGGGCTTGCTGTGGGGTACGGCAGTGACAGTTGAATTATGGATTTCTGTAATGTGGAGGACAGAGAGAGAGGGTGAGAGCCAGCTGGGCTTAGCTTTGCAAGCACATCGTCAAACTGACTTACTACACACACACACACACACACACACACACATACACACATGCATTACAGTATTCCCTTTAAAGTCCTTCCAGTGTGTGTGAGTATATCAGAGACACAGACGGCCAGAGAGAGACCAGCAGTGTCTGCACGTTTTCACTATCCAAGCTAAAATGTGATGTATATGCAGGCGATTCTTGACGAGCTGTTAACCATTAGGTGTCACGATGGATGGCAGACTTGAGTTTTAAGATACGATCAAAAACTCATTATTTATTAGCAAGGTTCCCAACTGAGTGAACTGACCTGAAAGTGTCAGAGGTGCAGCCGTGATAGAAGCTGATGGAATAAATGCTCAGGAAAAAAAGCTTCATGCTCATCCTCCTCAGGGTTACAGGAGGCTGGAGCATAACCCAGCAAGCTCTATGTGATAGGCCAACACATACAGTATACTAGACAGACTAACACATTCACACCTACAGGCGATTTAGAATTTCTAATTCACCGGCGTGCCTTTGGAGGAAACTCAAACACAGAAACAGAACAGAGAAGTCCACACAGGAAGAATCCAGCCGGTCAGTGGGATTAAACACGGAAGTACAATTAATTGCAGATCCTTGCTTGGTACCCAGGTGAATGTAGAATTTAATGTTTTCTACTGCACATCTGGTAGGCAGGTGCATAGGAAATTGAAATCATGTAAAAGAATTTCCACACACTGTCAGCGCTGAGATTTTAGGAGACAATATTTTGCTCGTCAACCTTCTTCAGGCATGCCTTTAAAAAACATTTGAAACATATGTTGAAACATATGTAGCAGTTTGAAATATATACCTTGTGCGTAAATTGTATGTAAACAAATTTAAAAGTCATGACAGCAACATTATTAGATCAGTCCAAGTGATGTTACTGTTACTTAACACAGCACGTGGCTGTCATGTAACGTGCTGTAATTCATTTATCACCGAATCATCTGAAAATAGAGCGAGCCTAATAAACCAGGAAACACTGTGAATGAGCCAATTCTAAGTTATTGAAGAGATTCTTTGCATGTCAGACCTTGCACTGCTGGGAGGTAAAAAAAAAAAAGAACAACACAACCATATTCATAATCATCTCTATACCTAAATTTTTCATTTATATATTTGACTGCAACACTATTGTTCCCTGATATTGCTTTCCAACTCACCACTGTGCACCAGCAGAACCACTGCTCCCTCTCGGACAAGAGTTGTTTCATTACGATCCATGTTTGCTAGTTGCATCCCACAAAATGTTGGTTTTCATATTCTTATCCTAAAATACTCTGCGCTTGTATAAGTGTTCCACGTTGGATTCATGTGGATGTGAACATGAAGAAGCTCTGTTAAGTATTTAGATTGGAGCCAATCCATTAAGGCATTTAAAAGTTAAAAGTAAGATTTTAAAATCAATCCTGTAATGAACAGGAAGCCAGTGGAGGTGTGATGTGGTCCCTCTTCTTCTTTCCTGTCAGGAGGCGATGACTTGTTTAAGCCCACATACAAGGAGTTACAATAGTCAAGGTGGGAAGTTATAAAGGCATAAATCACCCTCTCTAAATCTTTAGGAGGGAGATAGGCCTTTACCTTGGCTATAGTTCTCAACTGGAAAAAGCAGGATCTAACAGTAGCGCATATCTGTTTATCTAATTTAAACGCACTGTTCAATACAACAACTTAAAAGACCGAGTGAATCCACATCAAGCAGTTCAGGATGCCCAAACACTATGACCTCTGTCTTGTCTCCGTTTAGGTTGAGGAAGTTTAGGTTCATCCATGATGGTAGAGTCAATACATTAAATGGGGGACGTACAGTAGACAATATAATATAACCTCTGGACAACATGCGCAAAGAATGACAAAGGGTAACGCAAAAGTACTATAACAAATTACTTTTCTCAGTAAGCAATTCTGTAATTTAACAAGTTACTTTTAATGGCAGTAATCTTGTAATTTAAAATTAACATCACACAACACTGGCCGAAATATATTCCAATTAAAGTTATAAAGTCTAAAAACCTCTCAGTTATTGGAAAGCCATGATGAGAATGATGCTTTGTGCTGATCATACTTCTGATGTAGAGAAACCTTACTGACCGTTTATGATACCATCACACTTTGTGTTTTAACTTCTTTCATCTTTGTTCATTTCCTCTGTAGGTACAGCAATAATGTCTAATACAATGTTAAATTTTCATCTGTTACATCTGCAGGAAAGGTGTTTGGGCATATACTGTATGTGTTCACCTGTGTGTGTGTATGTGTGTGTGCTTTTGAGTGTGTGGAGCAGCAGGATAGCAATTTAAGTAGCCTAGGGATAAAGTGTGTGAGAGGAGATAAGGATAACACAAACACTCTGTTGGATTTGACATATTACTCTGTTACCTTTAAAATACCCGGTGCACACCATGGAATTTGGTGAATCACACAATAAAACACACATGTATATATACACACATTCAACTCTCCATTTACAACCTGGTGCACGATGACATTTGAGGTTATATCCATCATGCCAACGAATAATTCTAAAATTTGTAGTATAAAGACTGACTTTTTATTGTTAATGCACTAACCCTACTTAAAATTAATTTCCTTGATTCAGACCCGATACTTGATATGACAAATAATTTGTTATTGCCCTTTTTATTAAAAAAGAGCAGTGTCCTTTGATGGCAGTTAGCCAGTTTTAGGAGAAAATTAGCTGTTAATAATAAAACTGTTTTTTTTCCTTTACCTGAAAATCTTCTAAGGCTACATGCAGCCCCAAGAACCTCCACCAAAACAGTGGTGCAATCTGTATGTAGCCTGAGGGGCTACCTCGGGAAACAAAAAGCTGTGAGCCCATGATGGTAATGAAGGTGACTCAGATGAAACGCATCAACATTTAACTATAAAAGGAAGCCATCTCTGTCTCTCCTTTTCACATCTCGAGAGCAGTTCATTGCTCTCGAGATGTGTGGAGTGAGCTCTTGAGATCAGCGGGACATATTTATTAGTCTATAGTATTAGTGGCACTCACTGTGTATGCTTCTACATTTTGTTTTGCTAAACTAAGACATTTCAAGTATCTACCTGAATATCGCAGATGTTGACATTAAGCCATCATCCATCCCACCAATTAACAATTCTCTAAAATGCTCATTCTGTTCAGGGTACCAGAGGGGCTTGAGCTAATCCCAGCTGATATGGGGAAAGTGGCAGGGTACACTTTTGACAGCCTGTTCCAGGACTGAATATATGGACAAAAACATTCACACTTACAGGAGTTTCAAACTCACCAGACTACATGTCTTTGAACAGTGGGAAGAACACACAAACTCCACATTTGGCCACATTATGTTCAAACCCAGGACCTTCCTGCTGTGAGGCGACAGGCTCAACCACTGAGGAGCCATACACTTATCTTTGCAGATGACACCACTCATCATTGGAAGAGTCCACTTACAGGTGGGAGACTGACCAGCTGGTGACCCGGGGTGGACAGCACAATGTGGAGTTCAACACTTGCTCCTAAATATATTTCTGATATGTGGTATCTCCTCTTGACCTCTGGGATCCTGCCGGTTATTCCCAGATTTCAGTTTGTGACAAAAGGTGATCGGGCTTTTGGTCTTCACACCATGGAATTCTCTGCTTAATGACCTCAGACACACTGAATCTCTAGTTTCTTTTTAGTCTCTTTTAAAACCGTTCTCTCTGTGAAAGCTTTTGGAAATGATTGATATTTGTTTTAACTGATTTTACTGTTTTTATTGCTATTTATTTGATCTTTTTCACTTATTGTCTTTTTGTCTTCTTTTCTTCCTTCTTGGTCATGTTCTTTGTCTTCCTTATCATTTCATCTGCCTTGTCTGGTTAATTTCCTATTGTAAAAAAATATAATATAATAATAAAAATTGCTAAATTATTATTATTATTATTATTGTAGCCTCACTTTTTTGATCTGAAACTTAATAAAGTCACATGTGGTATGGCCTGCATTTGCATTTAGCTTCTACTACATTGTAATTTGGTACAGATTTATTTTTTGGTATCACACACTGGGAAACTATTTAAATATTCGTGTTCATTCCGATTTTGTTTATGTATTATTATGAATGAAATCAGACACCAGTTTGGAAGAAATAACTGCAGAGTTTTAGGTGAAATAGCAATCATTTGTATTTGATCAGATGTAGGATGTTTTGCCGTTTTGCTGCACTGTGGGTGACGTAAAGAGCAAATTCATATCATTGGTTCTATAAATTGTCTATGAAACAACAAAGAAAATGTATATTTAGCCAGTAGTTACTTATATGACTCATGTATTACTGTTTTGACCCGACAGTGAAGTTAAAGCCAAAAGGTGAGACCATTGTGAGCTTCTTCAACACAACATTTTACAGACTAATGCAGACAGCTGCAGCTAAACACATTAAGCTTGGTTTTCAGTGTAGATTAAAATCATCACATATTGGTCTGCCGATTGCTTATGTGTGTGTGAAGCAGACAGAGACATCTCCCTGTCGGTTCATTGTTTTGTGTGTGACAGCACCTTTTGTACACTTTGGCGTCACACGCTATTCACTGTATAAAAGGGTCAGGCAGGGAGCAGAAAAAGAGAGAAAGATTAGGGTCACAATAATTTCCACAGGCTCTAAGAAATGAGAAGATGAAGACAATCAAAACTGCATGGTAAAGAGTAAACTGCACTGAGTAAGACACACACATACACACATAAGATAATCAGCATGGCGCCTTCTTTTGATGCCGAATAGAATGAGAGAGATGTTCATGTTAAAAGATGGTAATGAAATCACAGCATCTACTACTGGACATTTTTCCGAGCTCCTGAAATATCTGCCTTTTCAATCACCCCTTTAATTTCTTTATCCATAAAAAACACAGCAAACAACAACAAAAAAATAGTTTATTTAACAGCTGCCTCATTCTCAACTTACATTTTTATTGTATTAGATGTTATTACGTTGTTCTAAAAGTGGTTTGTCGGTCTATGACCTCGACCACTGATCTTATTTTCTGTTGATGTATATTTTTTCTGCGTGCATTTTGGTCACTTGGAGTCCGACAGTGCGACTTTTGATGGAACAGGTAGTACACAAATGTATGTGCAAGAAAGGTAAGAGAACACTACCCTTACATTAAATGCATTATATCAACCTAGGGTCAGGGGTACGTCACTTGACTCTCGACAAGTTTGTCATGAGCCACTTGTCATTTGACACAGGGCTGGTAGTGAGTCACTACTTTTACGCTGTTACAGGCTAATGGCAGTTTTATGTAGGAGGGCTTCCACGCCGAAAGTGCAAGTTCAGCATTACACAGAGCAAAGGCCGTTTTTTTCTAATGGAGAAAGCTGCTGAACGAGGACTACACAATTTTTCACCTGGTGCTAACCCGTGTCCCATAAGAGTAGGTTGCACACGGCCAAACACATATTTTTTTATTATTTATTTCATCCTGCTGGCATAATGGTAGGAGTCGGAAAGTTATTCAGTTGTGTTCAAGTGCAGAACTAAGCTTGCTACTAGCTGCCCCATAGCCATTGGCCTCGCCTAACTTTTATTTTGTTGACTGATGCGTTTCCTGGTAGTTTTTTCATGATCTCTTAAAAACCGGCCTGAACTGCTCGTTTGTATGATGCGGTACAATTAAAGAGAACTTAGCTCACACATACGCTAACCTCCAAGTGGACAGTGTGTCCAAGGGAATTCTGGAAATAATGAGAGGTGGATGTTTTGATGGTGATAATTCTACTGTAGAGAAGGATAGAAGAAAAGTTAATGTAATACTACTCAGATCTACCCTAAATCCAAATATCTAAAGCATGGCAGAAAATATCAGAGAGGATGGGGATACCAGGTTTGCAAATAATATTATGATTATTATTATATTCCATCCGTGGCACCCTAGCTAGCTGCTTTGTGGGATTATACGCTGCACTACAAATACTCAACTATCTACTTGTTCATGGCCGTTTGTTGCTGAAACGAACATAAGAGGGTCAGTTAGAACTGTTGGGACTGAACCAGATGGAGCAGCAAATATAATGAAAGAGTATTTTTATGGAATTAAAGGGAATAAAGCTAGGGTAGGTCATTTATTCTAGAAGTATTTGTATTTTATTTCTTTATATCTCCAAACAATTGAAAATGATACAGTATAGGTGGCTGTCAAAGGACTGTAAGTATCCCGTTGGCCTGAATGAAATGATTGGCTGGCCTACCTACCTGTCTATCTGTCTACCTGCATGCACTCCGCATGTGCATGAACATGTGTTTTGGGGGAGTGGCTTTGGAGGGAGGGGGTGGGATCTGTCTCTTGCTAGTTCTCCAGTGTTACTGACCCTAGTTTTAAAGTGACATTCCAACACTTAAGTTTAATTTTATTCAAGATACGTTATTTGTCCCTAAAGGGGCCGTTCAAGGCAAGTGAGCCTTCAAACATAAGCACACATAGGCAATTAATTTATACACATATATAAAAACAATCTGAAATACAAATATGTCAGAAAGCGTTTTAATGCACAAGGATTAATAGCAGTGGTCAGTCCACAGCTGCCCAACAATCTCCATCACCATAAAGGCACAGTTGAAACTGGACACTGTGTTATAGCCCCCTTCACAGAGAAGAAGATGGGTCTTTAGTGAGGCAGATTTTTTTTCTGTTTTAAAGAGGACTTTACTTTTCCAAAGGAGAAAGGTACAACAAATAATGGCAAGATATAAAAGCTTGTTTCTTCCCTCAGCTCTGTGAAACTGTTGTTTATTTTTTAACCTGGCCCACAGCCGTTTAGAAAACAGATAGGCCAGGCCTGATCCAGTTTCCCCACAACGTAGCCTGACTAACCTGTGTGTGGTAACAAATTCTTGTTCAACTGAATACCGAAACTGATATGTCTTCATTGTTGTATACACATCATTATAAATCCCTCTCTTAAGTTTTACCTTTACACACACACACACACACACACACACACATTAAATACCCAGGTAAGCTATCTTCAAATAAGTGAATTGTTGAGTGGTAGGGAAGTTATTCCTCAAGTTATCTCTCTGAAGCAGACATGACAAGAGATGCAGCAAAGGAGAGTAATTTGACTGCTCTGTGTGTGTGTGTGTGTGTGTGTGTGTGTGTGTGTGAGAGAGAGAGAGCAGCAGAAGTGTCCTTGGATGGCTGGATGGTGAAAGAGGGCGTTTGTCACAGCCACAAACAGAGGAGCTGAGGGGTTTGGACATTCCAGATTACCTACCAGTTATAGGGGAGGTGTTTGTGTGTCTGTATGTGTGTTTCTGTGTAATGTAAGGAGACTCGATATGATGCGGCATAATGTGTATATTAGAAACATTACGGCAGTGACAAATAATGGGAAAATAGATAAAAGAGGACGAAAAAAGGAAATAATTTGGAATTTGTGGGAGTGTGGGGGACAGACGTGTGAGAGAGACAAAGAGAGAGATCAAAGCAAAGATGGAGGGCAGATGATGAGGCCCCTTCGATGAAGATGCCATACCCTTACAGATGCCAGCTGTTCCGCTGTGTATGCGGGACAGGGTGTGTGCGTGTGTGTGTGTGTGTGTGTATGCAATCATCCTCATGCTGTTATGAGCTCATTACATGAACAGATCTGAAAAGATGATGATGGTAATGATGATGATGATAATGATGATGATAACATGATGATCATAACAACAATATCTGCCAATCTCAGCCTGGATTCACTATGATGCAGTGGACTGTCTTACGGCAGTGGAACCTTTGCTCTGGTCTATTGATACACACCAATGAATCATCATCAGATTTGTTTTGATTTCTTGGTGCTTTTAGAGAAAACAAATGAATCTATCCTTTTAACAATGTCTAAACCACAGTTTCTACAACTTAAAACTAAATTTCCCAAAAACAATATTGCTGCTTTTCTTTCTTTGGCTTCAATGAAGAAGCCAGACATTTTGCAAAACATGTGAAACAAATCACATAGAAGCACATGTGGTTTTCAGACGCTTACAATGATAAATGGACATGATGTGGACACCTGATTTTAAGTCATCATCATGATCCAGTCATATGTAGAGCCATGTTATTGTTATATGACATTTCATATATGATAAATAACATGTTAACTATGAGATGACAAACATGATTTAAAGTCTAAAAGCTGCACGTGTCTTTATGTACATTTATCAAAATGTGAATAGCAATTTATTTTCGTAAATGACATATGCTAAGCCATCAGTGATGATTTGTTGATGTCACACCAGGGTAAGACAGGTGACTTCATGGTGAACATTATTCTGTCATTTGTAACTGCAACTGACCTTTCGCTAAGCCACGCCCCGGATACGCAGCTGGCCAATCACAGCACAGTATAGGACTCGCTCTAACTGAGGTCTGACACTCGGTTGCGCTCCATTGACTCAAATGCATAAAGAGTCGTTTTCTAGCCTTTTTTTGCTAAGATATATAAGATAAGATAAGATATGGTCAAACGCTGTTCCTGGGACACTTGTAATAATTACAGAGTCACAGAGAGGTTGAAAGGAGAAGTACGATTTATTCCCTTTCCAAAACCTAAAACAAATCCAGAAAAATGTCGGCTGTGGATTGTTACGAATGTGATGTTAGTTAGCTAACGCTAGCTAACTTACTACTGAAAGTAACCTTATACAACCCTACTGTTTCCTCTTTTTACTGATTGAACAGAGACCTACCCAGCTGTACAGGAACAGTGTTGACCCTTAATATCGTCCTCGTTCTTTTACACCGTGATCGGTAACTAAGGCTTTAGCTTCTGTCTTCTTTTTTCTTTTGTCACGTCAGTTTGACAACCTTCAACTGTATAATGCAACTGCAAAACTGTCTGCTTCTTTCTGAGATCGCTTTTTCCAACAAATTACACAATATTTCTCCAGGGAGTGGAGTAATAGACCGTGGCAGTGCCGTGATAAAAGTCTGACAGTTTGTCGGACTTAGCAACAGTAACTAAGGGGGGCGTGGCTTAGCGAAGCATTGCGTTGACGTGGTGACGCTGTGACATAATCAGCACAGTGCACGGGGGGGATAATACGCTGCACACTGAGATAAAGACAGCTTTAAGGTTTCACATTGTTGGTGAGGGAAAGCAACATGAATTCAAATCAATTCAGTTTTACACAACAGGTTATCTCTGGGCACTTTTCAAATAGAGCTGGTCTAAAAAGTACACTTTGTGATGTCCAGTCAGAAAATCAATGAAACCTTTTTTTTAAGACACAAACATAACCGTTTTGCAGCCCTCAAAAACCAATTTACGTTCAGAGCTTTGAGGTAGTGTGCTGCTGCATCTGCTTTATTCACAAACCAAGTTTCAATAGCGGATGTGACAAATCAGATTTTCTGTGTTGATAAAGACATAAAATACAGAATGTAAGGCTTACACTTTTTTTCGTTGCAGAGCTGTATGACTGGCTTAAGGTCTCACTCGTGCTGTTTTATGTTACCTCATTTTCACTAACTCTTCATTGTAAAAATTGGTTTTCTATCTCATTATAACTGGCCTTCAAAAGTGCTGCACTCAACTTCATGCAACTTATCGACACCCTGAAGCCAACGGGTGAGCCTATTGACCCGTAAAAAGCTGCCAGTCGATACCAACAAACACCCGAGGCTCACAGGCTGGAGGGGTGAGATTAGATGGAGACCTAACAAGTGACTTTCTTGTAGCTGACATGTCTAACTCTGCCCATACTTGCGATTTAGACAAAGGGGAAGATAGAGTGGAGAGTCATAAGATAGTGAAGATAATGACAGTCTCTCAAGCTCACACATCTCCCAGGACACTGAAGGACAAACAAAGATAAGCAGACAGACTAGTGAGTGTGAGTATAACAACCTCACCAACATGACAAGCCTTTGCTTGTCTTCCCTCTCAGGATTTAGATACAAGCAGAGATAGACAAAAGAGCAGAAAGACAGAAGGGAGTGCGCCATGTGCTTGAGGAAAGCATTGTTGCAGAGTCTGTTGGCGCATTTTATCATGAGCTTTTAGAACAAAAAATGAAACAAGACTAAAGCTGCACTAGTGATTTGGTGATAAAGCTTAAGTGTCCTTTACACAGTTGAAATATGTTGGACAAAAACACCGTTCTGACAGTTGTTCTATTATTGGAACCTTGCCAGTGGTGGAGCTAAAAATGTAATGTTTGTCCTAGCAGAGGGAAGAGCTGTGGGGCCAATCAAATCCAAAGAGTCCACTAGTGTTTGACTTTTACAGGAGAGACTATTGGTAGGGAAAGAAATGCAAACAGCAGGGAACTTGCTTGTTTTCATTTAATAATGACTTAACCATTTCCTCATTTCCTTAACCTTAACCAAGTAGTTTTTTTTAACCCAAACACTGATTTGTTCTTAGACTTTGGCACTGTATACACAAACACCTTTTCTACACGGCTTGGCTTTTTGTCCACACGGAAACGCTGTATCAGGTCACTGAAACCTATTTTTGAAAACCCATGCCAGGGTGAGGAAACGCTGGTTGCAGTGTTGTCATGTAGACATTGTAGACCTTGTGATGTAAGAGTGTGCGCCGTTATCAGCTGTGTTTTTTGTCAGATTTCTGCGGCACTGCCTGCTTTGTTTACAATCTTATTAGGCTCTGATTGGCCAGCCTGGCTTTACGGTTAAGCTTATATCGCCGCCTGGTGGTTTGCATGCTCTTGACAACGCATTTTTGCGTTTTCATGTAGACAGAGATTTTTTTTCAAACTCCGGTTATAAAGAAAAACAGGTCAGTGTGCAAGTAGGCTTCAAAGAGTCACTACACCCAAGTTGTAGTTGAGTTATAGTCATCACGCATATAAAAATAATAAAACCATGCTAGTCATTTTGTACAAGAACTGTCATCACAGGGAAAAATGTTGATGCTCAGTTAAAGTGCATGTCCGTCACAGTACGGTCAATAACTCTGCACATCATTATTCATTCACATTTTCAGATTTCACACTAAGTGGGATCAGATTTTGAGCAATAGAGTTGAACTGAGAGTTATCGCACACAGCTTTAATAACTGCTGTTTTACATTGTTAGTGGCATCTATACTACCATTCCAGAGGTGTGACTCCTAAGCATGACTGGGAGACCTCTGTTTCTAAGCTAGTTTAACATGGCTTGTAACTTGTAACATTTCTGGTTAACAAGCCTGCACAGAAGCCGGCAGAGAGACGATGTCGTACATGAACAGGAGATTTATTCTGTCTTTTGTTGAGGTACCTTGCTTTAAAAGATTTAGAGAATGACAGACAAAATTACTAACAACATACATCCTCAACACATACCAAAGCTGAAAACACTAGAAGGGCACAGAAAGGGATGAGATATTTATCTTGATAAAGGAGTTACATTTGTGAATGTAAATTAATGGGAAAATTTGACCTGAGGTTGATGCTAGAGCTCAGGGGGTCATGGGGGTTATGGATCTTACAATAATAATACAATCAACCCAGCTGAAAGCCTCTGCCAGCTGGCATCCTCTACAAAGACTTGAAAAATATGCCTGGCATCACAGCACTGCAACAAAACACAGACCATTGATCAGGTTTACAACTCACTGTAAATCGTACCACCCTCCACGGTAACATTTATTAAATCACCAACTCCTAGTGGTTGTGAACTTGTGGCAGATTAACACAGCTTTCCTGCCACACACACACACACACACACACACACACACATACACACACACACATTTTTCTTTCAGACAAATATGTGTCAGTCATAAAATGGGACGTTTGTTGTGGCAGTTACTGAGACAGCCACTGCTGGTTAATGTGAGGCCCTTTCAGACAGAGGCACAGTGTGATGCTGCTCTCATATACATGCTGGCAGAGATCTGTGAGAACCAAAGAATTAGTTTCAAAAATATATGCCGCACCATACACACATTTTTTAGCTGTATCAAATGTTGGATTCCTTAAATTGTTTAACTAATCTGCCTATCAGTATTTAGATAGTGTATGTGTGGAACATTACATTTTTTACACATCATTGATTGATATTTTATTTATTGTAACATCATATTTCCAGATTCTGTAGCCACATTGAGAGTTATTTTTATGTGGCTAACATACATTTTTATAGCATCAAGCAAATATGCTAATTTAAGTGTGTGGTACTAAAGGTAACCATTTAATAAAAACAAAATGTATTTAACTTTCATAAAAACTTTAACATAAATAACACATTTAACTATTAAAGTAAATAAAAACGTTTACCGTCCATATAACAGCAATGTTTTGTTTTGTTTCATTTTGGGGTGTGTATGTGTATGTGTGTGTGTGTGTGTGTGTGTATGTGTGTGTGTGTGTTGGAGGGTAAGTACACACATTCCAAAGTTGGAAATTATTTGACCCCACTGCACAGGCGCTGTGCTGCACTCTTGTGTAAATTCTCTATTGGTGTGCCTGTTCATCTATCTGCTGTTTGTCTGTTGTCAGGTTATAGATGGATGTGTTGGTATCCTGTGTAAATCAAACACTGGAAAAGCACAGACACAAGGCCGTGACAGGGAGACTGGCAAACACTATAACACTATAGTAGGCCATTTATCAAACTACATAGAATAGATACACACACAGGGTAGCATTTTTTCCTATGGGTCTGTAAATTCCAAATCATTCCAAATCATTCTAAGGAAGTGTCCTGTAAATAACTATTTATTGTAATTTACACTATGTATAGCAAAAATAGAAACGGTGTTAAATTGGTACACTTCGTGTCTAATCAAATGCTAAGCTGTACATGCAAGAATTAGCAAATTGTCTAAAGGCAAGCACACAATTCAACAAATATGAAGAGAAAAGCTTTCCATAATAAATGGAAGATGAATACATATTTACGTTGGTTAAATTTAAGTTTTCTTTCAAGGAAAGTTGAAAAACAGCTTTTCAACAATACTAATTATATTAAACAGACTTGTATCTATCCAGTAGCCCTGACCGCAGTGAGTTAAAAAGTGCTGCCAAGGGGTTTTTCCCAAGCATCCATACTTTGACCAACTTTGACTTCAGTGCAATGCTAGATGAAAAGTCAGGTGATCACCAAAATTTCAAGAACATTTATTTGTCATTTTCATATTTGTTTACAACAAAAGGGCTGCACAATAAAATACAAGTTTTAGCCCACGCTAACGCTCACAACTTTTTCACGCTACACACAGAGAACATGCAAATATTTACAAATAGTCTAGAATAAAAATTAGAACAATACAGTTATTTATATAGAGTTGTATATTATAGAAATGTATGGTGATGTGCAAAACCAGAATAACAGAAAGCTGTCATTTATTTATGGTGGAGTGGAGTTTCTCACAGCCTGAGGAAAGAAGGTGGATCCATCCTCTGTGGATCCCGAATATAAACATCAAGATTCAGTTATTTAAATTGTTTTTATGACTAACACAATTCTAATCTATAGAGGATGGAAACCTGTTCTTTTACAATGACACAGCTGTTTTCAGAGCTAAATGTCCATCTGCTGAACAGCATGACTCTCAGGGTGCTTCGTCTTCTGTTCCTCCAAGTACTCCCTGGTGAAGCATGAATGAGGAGGGGGGCTGCGCAGCGTGTGCACGAGCAGTGATTGACACTGCTTTAGAGACTGCTCCCGGCTCTGATTGGCTGTTTTGTTCAGGGAGCGGGGTATTCTTGCAAATGGCATCAGGAGCAGCAGGAGGAGCCTGAGGAACCTGATTTTTTCCACAGATTAACTGTCTCATGCACTGCTGTCGGGATATAGTGGCATCTTTAGTTAATATGAAAAAAAAATAAAAATAATAATATAAATTTTATAATATAAAAATAATTCCATACTTCACCTTTAAGCACATTGAAACTATTAAAAATGACCCCAGTTTGCTTTTCTTTTACTTCTGCAGATTATCTCTAATATGTTTTCCTTAGAAGTGTTTACGGAGAGGAAAGATTTCTAATCTCACGTGTTTAGATAAGTTTGGTACACAAGAATCTCAAAGACTTCAGAGGACCCTTGTGTTGTCAACTCAGTTCTTCTGCGCAGCCTTTAATTGAACGAATGGCTGAAATCATAAAGATAAAAAAGAACTGATGTGTCTTTCATAATATGAATTTATTAGGGATACCCCCAACTAGAGAATTTCCTAGTCGACTAGTAGTCATTAGTTTAAGCCATTAGTCGACTAGTCATCGCACGTTTATGATGTTTATTAATTATTGGGGCATCAGAAAATGGTTCCTGGGCTGAAACAGAATGTTATAAATAATATTGTTAACACTGTGCTTACAGATAAATATAAAACTGTAATAATAAGACTTTAAAATACACAAGGGCATGAAACAAACCACATGTTAACGACAAGCAGTAATGATTCTCAATGTGTCAGAACAACCAGCAATGAGACCACCGCACACTACCAGCTCGCCTCGCCTCGCCTCCCTTTTTTTCGTTTTCCATTGTGGAAAAGTACCTGTAGCTACTTCCAGGTACTTTTTTCCGTATCACTTCCGTCGAGTTTCCAAGCGAGCTGAGGCGATACTAAAATGTGACGTGAAAACACAGCAGACTGCTGATTGGTCAGAGAGAATCGTCACTATTCACTGCATCATCATTGCGCATGGCTGACAGAGGCCAGCAGCATTTCATCACTAAATCCACTTCTGAGACGCTTTGAGGTGAGAAATCAACTGTGGAGGAGCTCGCCGCCCGCTCACAGAGCCCTCTGCTCCCGCCGTCGCACAGACCGCTGCAGCGACAACGGCAGAGGAAAACACGGCTGGAAGGTTTTCATACCGCTTATCTGTCTTTACATTCTGAGGAATGTTGAAAATCGAGTTGAGTTGAGCTGGTACTGGTAATGGAAAAAACGCATTTGTTGATTTATTTCAACACAGTATGACATCGCACATGTCTCGCTGGGAATAAATTACTCCCAACTTCACAAGAACAAATTCAAACTTATCAACACGATCGATGATGTATAACGTTACAGGTTAACTTCCTAGAAACTACAAATCGTGCCTCTCTTGTCCACGCCTGAACCCGCCGTCGTCTCCAGACATCCATGGCACTGGTAAGTGACTTGAGTTACAAGAGAAAAGGTCCATGTTGCAACTATCCCCTGATCCATCCCTTTTTCACAACATGGTAACAACTACTACTACTGTATATGTAGTAAACTGATCCCACATTATGAACACTTAATCGTAGCTGTCTGCCAGTAACAAAAACACTCCTCCATTCACCCCAGTCAGAAAAAATTATACTCTTTCCTACTCCAAACACACCGGACCTCCAGAAAGAATTGCTCAAAGAGGTCATCACCATTATCTCTGCCCCATTTAACCTCTGATTGTTGCCATGCACTACCATCCAAAGGTGCGATAAAACCCTTTATAACACCTTTGACTCACTCAAATGTTCATCTGAAATCATCTTCTACAACTATGTGGAATATTTCCTTGTTATGTCTACTTCCCCCCTGTTACACTTTGTTGGTCTGTGTCAAGTTGTTTCTGGATGAATGTATCTGTATCTGGCTGTGGAAATGAATTTCATCTCTGACATTTAAGCTCTGGGATACATTTAGAAGATATGGTGTTTTTGCAGGATAGCAAAGCTCTAGGGTTTCAATAAAAGCTGAAATCCACAAGGGCTGCTGTATTCCGATTAATGTTGGCCAGTACTGGTCATGGAAACATACATAAGGAAGGTACAGTATTTCTGTGAGGTTTCTGTCATGAACTATTTATACATTGTGGAGAATCTCTGTCTCACCGTCGTCTTTTTTCCTCTTCTCTCTGTGTAGGGAGTGTGGAGTTGCTCTATTTGTTATATTCTCTAGGCATCTAATTATGTCTCACACACATACACACATACAAAGACTCACTGATTGACACACACATGATGTAAGACAAATCCTCACACTTACTGTAGATCCATGTAAAAGGCAGTAGTGGAAGTGTGTTGTTGCCGGTTAATAGATCCCAATCAGAGTTGAAGACAATGGAATATCGTATTAAAAACTACCCATTTAGTCCAACTGTAAAAATGTTTTATGAGGAAGGGAATGCATTCAATATGTTTGTTAAGGATGATGTCAAGGATGCAAGTATTTTGGTAGGTAATGCTGAATATGAGCAAAACATTGTTAACAAGAAAACTCCACAGGGGACCTCACTGACCACTGTACAAAAGGACTTTAGGATTTTATGAACACATTTTCTGGTTTTCCCTCCAAATTTAGAAATGCACTGAAACCACTGCCAAGCTGTGGCTTAGTAACGCATTTGAACTACTGACGATACTGTATTTGTAAACAGCACAATATTTTAGGCTATTGCCTGTATAGTGTAATCAAAAATGCAGAAATTGTGTTGTTTCTAAGGGAGTGTGAAATGCAAACAAAGAAATACATAATTTAATTTAATGAGAAATTAAATAATTAGGGGCATAACAACAAATGTAATAAAAATTGAATCAAATTAAAACAGAAAAATCTAATTCTTTTTGTGCATTTAAAGGCATATTCATTTATTTAATAGGTCATTTAGTTATTTATTTTTATTTTTGCTGTTTTGGTCCTCCATACTTCTTGGACAGACATGAACACTATAAGAAGTTTCAAGCCCTCTCATTAGCAAATCTTTGGTCTGAACAGGGACTCAGATTCAATATTAGGAAGGCTTGTTAATTTGGCCTTCTCTTCCAAGTAGAGCCAGTCTAAGTATACTTGTTCATTCGGCCGATTATGCAGGACTGCAGACACATTCAACACACACAGTCAACCTGAAACATGTTCTTATTTTATTTTAGTCTGATTAGTAGAATAGAAGTAGACTGGAGACATGAAGTGTATCCTTGTGGAAAGCAGATAGTTATGCTAAGAGAAGGCTCTGTAAAGCTTGTTCTCTTGCTCTACTTTTTTCTCTTACATGTATTTCTGGATGGTGGCAAGCTTTTTAAAGCTGGAAAAACACTTTTAAAAAGACATCATGGGTGTAACCCTGATATCTTAAGGTTACATCCATGAAGCTGTCTGCCAATATTTGTGCGGCCAGTTCTTTACTTTTAGATGTTTCTGATCTCAAAACTTGCCATTAAAGCAAGTGAAATAGTCTGCCAGGAGGGTGAGAAAATGCCACTTGATCATTTGATGTACAGTATAGGATAAAAAGCCATACTAGCATTACATCTCATTGACTGTAAAAAAACAAATACATAAATATATTTATGACTCATTAGTGTTAAAAGGTCTCAGATATGAATGGGGAGCAGGTGTGTTAAATTTGGTGTTATCACTCTCACGCTCCGTCATACTGGAAGTTCAACATGGCACCTCATGGCAAAGAACTCTCTGAGGATCTGAAAAAAAAGAATTGTTCCTCTACATAAAGATGGCCGAGGCTATAAGAAGATTGAAACTGAGCCGCAGTACGGTGGCCAAGACCATACAACGGTTCAACAGGACAGGTTCCACTCAGAACAGGCCTCGCCATGGTCGACCAAAGAAGTTTAGTGCACGTGCTCAACGTCACATCCAGATGTCGTCTTTGGGAAATAGACGTCTGAGTGCTGCCAGCATTGCTGTAGAGGTTGAAGGGGTGGGGGGTCAGCCTGTCAGGGTCCAGAGCATACGCCGCACACTGCATCAAACTGGTCTGCATGGCTGTCGTCCCAGAAGGAAGCCTCTTGTAAAGATGATGCACAGTTTGTTGACGACAAGCAGACTAAGAACATGGATTACTGGAACCATGTACTGTGGTCTGATGAGACCAAGATAAACTTGTTTGGTTCTGATGGTGTCGAGCGTGTGTAGAGGCAACGGTGAGGAGTACAAAGACAAGTGTGTCCTGCCTACAGTCAAGCATGGTGGTGGGAGTGTCATGATCTGGGGCTTCATGAGTGCTGCCGGCACTGGGGAGCTACAGTTCATTGAGGGAACCATGAACGCTAACATGTACTGTGACATACTGAAGCAGAGCAGGATCCCCTCCCTTTGGAGACTGGGCCGCAGGGCAGTATTCCAACATGATTACGGCCCCAAACACACCTCCAAAGAAGCTGAGGGTAAAGGTGATGGACTGTCCAAGCATGTCTCCAGACCTAAACCCTATTGAGCATCTGTTGGGCATCCTCAAACGGAAGGTGGAGGAGCGCAAGGTCTCTAACATCCACCAGCTCCGTTCCAGTGGCAACATGTGAAGCTCTGGTGAATTCCATATCCAAGAGGGTTATGGCAGCGCTGGAAAATAATTTGGGCACAATTTGGACATTTTTACTCAGGGGGTTACTCACTTTTGTTGTCAGCGGTTTGGACATCAACGCCTGTGATGTGTTATTTTGAGGTTACAGTCATGCAAGCTGTACACTCACTACTTTACATTGTCGCAAAGTGTCATTTCTTCAGTGTTCTCACATTAAAAGATATAATCAAATATTTACAAAATTGTGAGGGGTGTACTCACTTTTGTGAGATACTATATATATATATATATATATATATATATACACAGTAAGGAAAATAAGTATTTGAACACCCTGCTATTTTGCAAGTTCTCCCACTTAGAAATCATGGAGGGGTCTAAAATTGTCATCGTAGGTGCATGTCCACTGTAAGAGACATAATCTAAAAAAAAAATATCCAGAAATCACAATGTATGATTTTTTAACTATTTATTTGTATGATACAGCTGCAAATAAGTATTTGAACACCTGTCTATCAGCTAGAATTCTGACTCTCAAAGACCTGTTAGTCTGCCTTCTAAATGTCCACCTCCACTCCATTTATTATCCTAAATTAGATGCACCTGTTTGAGGTCGTTAGCTGCATAAAGACACCTGTCCACCCCATGCAATCAGTAAGAATCCAACTACTAACATGGCCAAGACCAAAGAGCTGTCCAAAGACACTAGAGACAAAATTGTACACCTCCACAAGGCTGGAAAGGGCTACGGGGAAATTGCCAAGCAGCTTGGTGAAAAAAGGTCCACTGTTGGAGCAATCATTAGAAAATGGAAGAAGCTAAACATGACTGTCAATCTCCCTCGGACCGGGGCTCCATGCAAGATCTCACCTCGTGGGGTCTCAGTGATCCTAAGAAAGGTGAGAAATCAGCCCAGAACTACACGGGAGGAGCTGGTCAATGACCTGAAAAGAGCTGGGACCACC
>NC_060153.1:31727659-31742002 GCF_021292245.1 Micropterus dolomieu
ACACATTTTGGTTTGATCATTAGGAACGAGTGTGCAGAATTATGAGTTGCTGTGTGTAAAAGATGACAGCTGAGTCGTAACTGTGTTTAACTTTTGCCCGCATGCATTTACCATTTTGCAACCCAAGTGCATCACAGTGCAAAATGTGTTTTAGTGAGCGAGAATGTGTTTAGAGTTTTGCAAAAAGAGTGGATGAGATTTGCAAACAGTGTCTTAACTACCTGATCCTGTTTAAGGTTTTGCCAAAAGAGTGACTGATTCGACAAATGGGTTTAGGCCACTGAGCACTGGGTTCAGAGAATGCTGTTTAGTGTTTTAGCAGTTATGAAATACTTACTGCATGAAGACAAGGACGGCAAATTGTGACAGAAAAGCTAAAAAAAACAATAAATCTTTGACATTGGAGTTCTTGTTGTGGAGGTTGAAGCAAGAGAGGGGATGTTGTTTGGTGGACAAAATGCGCACACACACCCATACACAGGGGGAAAGGGGGATACTGGGACTCCCTTCTGAGTAATGACGGAGGTGGAGGGAGACATTCGTAGATACGCTGGATGACCCAGGTACATAATTTGGATTGCCTCGTTTGAAAAGCCAGTAAACCAAATGCATTTCAGTTGTGTTATAACATTTATTTACACAAACACTCAACTAACGAGGCTGACAGGGAGTTAAAAGAAATATGACTTGTTTTATGTGACATAAGCATCTTTGGAAAAGCAGATCTCTCCATTTGTGTTTATTATCCTAAATCATGGTTCTTTTTGTGTGCGCTCCAGTGAGTATCAATCAAACAGGAAATCTCATTTTTAATAAATGATCTTAAATCATATTTTATTTATTGCACACTTTAGGGATAAATCAATCAAATGGCTGTTTGTGTAAGAATGGCTTTTATCAGTTGTTGCAAATGAACTCATATCAAATTATCATATTATTATTATTATATTAAGTTTTATGTAACACTCAAAGGTTCTTATACACAGAAGTATCCATTTCAAACCGTTTTATCCTTCTGCCATGTGAGTTGCAGCATTTATAAATGAAGCCCCAGGTACGAGCCTTTCACAGTCCACAGGGATACGGAAAAAGGTGTTCCCTCTGTCCTGCTGCTAGAGCTTGCTGGATCTTCCTTCTTCCCAAGGCAACTTTCTCCGGCATGCGAAAGGCATCGCCTCACTTCTCTGACTGTTCACACTGGGAGCTAGCTACAGACATCCAGAAGCTGTGACAGCTGCCCAGCCTCTCACCACAGAGTTAGGGCAGGATAATGGCGTGGCAAACTATGATGCGGAGAAAAAGCTGGCTACACATGTCTCACCTGCGTGGAGCAAGCCAAGGAAACGCAGAGAGTGAGGAGGCACACCTTATGGGGCAAAGCTCCACCCCAGCCTCGTCAGAAGCGCTGAAATGCTTGCTACATGAAGAAGCACCTTGCAGCCGGTGCTGCATTTACATCAGAGGACACCACCACTTCCTCCCCTCCCCCCCACGTCCTCTTCTTCTGGCTCTGTAGGCTCAGCAACATCCCAGCAACAACCCATGGCCAGCGGGCTCCTGGCCTAACCCGCTCGCCAAGCCACCTCACAAACAACTGCGTCGATGGCAATGACAGGGAGCAGGGATTGTGTGGCAAACCAAGGAAACACAATAGCCCATTTTCAGGGCCAACCACTCTTCAACAAAGACCAGTTTCCCGTCAGCCAGTTTCTCACACAAAACACAGAACAGTGCAGCAGACGCAGCCCAGTGTTGGGACCACGGGGACTTCAGAGATGCAGTTCTACTAACTTCTTTAACCGTTATCCGACACAGATATACACTCATAGAGAGAAAACTTCATGCTCCTGTTTCACTGTGCTTTCTTTGTCTGCGACACGGGTGTTCACACTCGTGCATGCTGAACAGACGGTGCAGATCACAGAAACAGACGCACACTCGTCTGGGTGCGCACATGTCAGGTGTCAAGCTCACGCGCACACACACACGCTCTATTTATCACACACGTCTTTGTCCTTTAGTTTAGTACATTTCAGTTAGATTTTATCTGGCGTGTTTTGCTTTTGTTTATCTGTTAAATAAATGTTTGTGGCTATACCTGCTGGTTTCTGTAATGTTGAGTAAATATATCTCCAACCTCTTCTATATGTACAACTCCAAATCCTTCAACTGACTAGATTTTAATGGTCATTCTGGTTATAGTTTGTTCATTTAATTATTGTCACAGTAGGGGTTCCTGGTGGACATGGTCTCTCTGTGACTGGTTGTTGAGTCTCAGGTTGAGGGGGAAACATACTGTCTGGAGTTGTCCACAGCAAAGCTCTTTGCGCCGATGCTGACGAGTAGACATGTCATAATGAGGACAGACAACATGACAGCGGCGACGTACATCATCTGTCAGGGCGGTGAGCGCTCAGCACAGCTGCTGGACATAGCCACGAGCCTCCTGCTGTGATAATCCAGACACCTGCTCTCCATCAGAGTGGTGAAACTTAACCTGCCGTGCGCTCTCTAGCACCAAAATGGGATTTAATCCTGGTGCTGCATGCTCTGGGGGCCCTCCTTTTGAGCCCAAATCTCTATCAAGATGCTATCAGAGAGCAGGGGAGGACAGCAACTTTACAGCCAAATCTCTCATTCACACCAAACGAATGAACGAGCTACGCCTGTTCTCGTAGATGTATCTAGTGTTCTGTCTCTTCCCTGCTCCCCATCTTGCTGACTTGATGATAGATCTCACAACTGAGACAAGAGTAACAGGAACTAACACATCATTTAGGATATGCACACGCACACACACACACACACACCTTCCAGTGATGTTTCTGTGTTCGCACACAGGTAATGGGAAATGGGGTGTTTGTTCACAGCCACATATGCCCTTATTCTGACACACACAGGCAAAGATGGATAGTAAACCACATTCTCCGATAAATGTGACACAGACGGCGGGTGAGGAAGAGGTAAAAAAGTAAAAATGTATTTAACTTTCTTGTGCTATTGAAAAGAATATATTCCATATGTTGGCCTATAAAGTGACAGTATTAATAATTAATAAATACCATTTTCAGAAAAGGCTTCTGAAATTGGGTTTTAATGGTAGGGGTAGTAAGGTAAAGTAGGGGATATGTCAGTTAACTGAGAGTTTATCTTTTTTTGGTTTCTCAGTGATGCCATTGTATTTTAGCTGTTTTTCCTTTTCTTATTTTAATTAAACTATGTTGTGACTTTATACTGTGTATTATAATATGTAGGATTGGATGTACTGCAGGAAAGAACATGGCCTGGGAAACAGGACAGATAGAGAGAGTATACTGTAAGACATTTCAAGCAACTTAAAGATTCCCTTTGTAACACAAATTAAAGCTCATGAAGTTGATATAACTGCAGTGTTTTAGTTGTCTCAACATGTTGTTTTTTTAGATGATTGAAAACTAGTTTCAGCTCACTACTTTGAGTTAAAAGAAATAATTATTTAGTGTGAGAAAGTCTAGTCTTACCGACATACATTTCTGTATTAATTTGAAAACACGCTTTCTCTGCAGTGTATAATGAGTCACTTATGTCCATGTTTCAACTTCGCCATGGTTTGAAGACTCAAACTGAAAGACACAGCAGCTATTTTTTTCCCTTGCTCCCATGCCCGCACACCTTTTTTTTCAGCTTACATACCCAAGTTCAATCAACACATACATATCTGAGAATGAGTCTCCAATAGTCAACACAGTGAATTAATCCAGGTTCCAACTTTGGAACGTCCTGCTTAGGATTTCTGACTCTAGTGAATTTAATTTGAAGTTTTCCATGCAAAAAACACATTCTCACATATTACAATACATTACTATGGTTGTGCTACAAGACAGAAACTGGCATATTGGTTATATTAAGATTCAACTATCCTACTTAACAGTTCCCACTATTACTAGGTGGGAACAGGTCAAACTGTTGGTTACAGGTGGACCCAAGCACAGACAAAGACTTAAGTAATGGGGAGGAAGTTCACAGGTTTTATTCACAAAAAAACTCAAGAATTCAGTCCGGGCAGAGTGAGCGGGTTCGAGCAGGGGGTCAGGGCGATGGCAACGGGTTGTCAGGTGGAATCTCCTTGGAGGTAGTGGAGCTGATTCCTCTCCAGAGTGTCGTTTTCTTGGGAATGATCTTGTAGAGGGCAGAGGAGAAGACGTGTAAGTGAACACACACAACACAACTAGAATCTCAAAAAACTACAAGAAACATGTAGTAGCTTGAAGACCTCCACCGTGTAAAGGCGACGAGCAACAGGTAGCTGGCAGTAGATAAACCCTCTGGAAGGAGCTGATGAAAAACAGCTGCGCCGCCTCCAATACACCCAACTGCCTCCAAGCCTGGGAAACACCCACTCACTCACAAAAAACACAAGAAGAGAAAGAAAACAAAACAGAGTCACAGCTTGTGCTGTGACACGAACAGCACTTAGTTTGATCACACAATACAGTATAATCTCCTGCACCTTGTCCGGCAATATGTTCAATTGGCGCTTTTATTATTGAGGTGTAAGAAAGCTAGCACAGATCCGGTTTCTACAAATCCCCCCCCCATTGGAAAGATGGCAGGGACAGAGCGCAAAGATGAAAGAGCCACTGCTGCAGATTGATGATTGACACTCACCTCTATCAGTAACAGGTAGCATCTACAGCATGACCCGAAGCTAAAATACTTAACCACTGTTTGCAGAAGAGTTTTAGAAATCAAGAAAAAGTCTATCCGAGTAAATGCTTTATGTGCTTTATCTCCCTTTCGGATTTAAAATCCTCCACACATCTAGCAGACAAAGGGCCTGACACATGCTACTAAATGTTACCTTGATACACTTAAATTGCAAATGTTTATAAATCAATGTATATGACCCCCCTAACTTTAGCTAGACCCTAAAGGCTACTATCGAACTCTAGACTGGGTCCCCAAGACCATTAACATGGCAGGTGGAAATACATATATTAGTCAACCTAAATGACAAATCCAAAATAACAAGAAAACACACAGATTGGAACAGTTTGGGTCTTAGCTTCCAGCGTCGCCTTCATCTCCTTGTCACCTTCCTCTAGACACTCCACTATTTTTGCCACCTCAGAAATCCACAAAATCAGCGAGGATATGTTTCCTTCAACGACGACGGAAGTGTGATCTGACTGTAAAACCACTTTGTCTGATAGTGTTAGACTGTAATAGCAGGATAAATTAAACAATGCTAATCGGAGCTATCCTCAACAACCGTGTCACGTGACTCCCCTCTTAGTGCTTCTTTTCAACATGCACAGACACGGTGCAAAACAGTTTTGATGAGGTTAATGATAATGGTTCTTGATTTCCTTGTTGACACAAGTCCAGCAGCTTTCTATTATATTTAATGGAGAAACCTATCGGGACATTAAAGATTATTTTATTATTATTTTTTACGTTGTCACAGTCTACACTTCTTACTTGTGAATTCCATAATGCAAAATAAAAATGAACTGTGTGTGTCTGTGTGTGTTTGAGTGTGTGTAATTGAATGAAATCCCTTTGATTATTATAGCATATGTAATAGTTTGGTTGCTCCCAGATGACTTTGAGTACATAATGATGTGTTTGGTTGGTTTAAGTGTGAGTGAGAGAGCAGTAGACTGTTGTAGAGCATGGGCTCTGTGTGTGTGTGTGTGTGTGTGTGTGTGTCTGAATCTATGTGTCTGTGTGTGTGTGTGTGTGTGTGTGTGTGTGTGTGTATTGGGGCAGATTTTTCTGACGCACCACCACACCAGCAGGGCAAAGCACGTAAATGTATGTGCTCATAGGAACATCACCTCATCTGGTCACATTCATTTCCATGCTTTAGATAAAGACCCATTGCAAAAACATCTCCTGTCCTCATATCACATTTTCTTCAAGTTCATATCATTTTGTTTCTGTGCTAGCTGGTTCTCACAGAAGGTCGTGGGTTCAAACCCCTGTCGTCCCGGCCTCTCTGTGTGGAGTTTGCATGTTGTGTCTGCGTTGGTTTCCTTTGGGTGCTCCGGTTTCCCCACGCCATCAAAAACATGTTAGTTTTTCAGTCAGTGCATTTGACCGGGCACTGATAAAAACCTGGAGTTGGTCCCCGGACGCTGCACAGTGCCCACTGCTCCCTTGAGGGATAGGTTAAAGTGCAGAGAACAAATTTCGCAACGTGTATGTGTATGTGACAATAAAAGTATCTTCTATCTTCTTCTTTCATATTAAAGTGAAAACATACTGGTGTGGTGGCACCAGCGAGTGTTTGTGTGTGTCTAAACACACTGTTACAAATAGATGTTTTTTGCTTCATTGTTCCCCAGCGAGCGGATGAAATTGACTTGTCAAAATATGATACTTTAGTTCCATCTGTCTGTCACTCCATCTCTCTCTGCTTCAGTCCCCTCATCCCTGATGTAGTTATACCACAATATACTGACAATTGATGAAATCTGTGTTTGGTTCTCTGCGTGCGTGCGTATGTATATGTATGTGTTTTAAAAAGCACCACAAGGGACAGCAGAATGCCAACTGCTGAGCCAAGGGCAAGGTAGAAAAACACTTAGGTCTCTGGGTTTTTCTGCCTTGCCCCTGGCTCAGCATTTGCCATTTGTGCGAATGCAATTGCAATGCTGCATTAGTGTACCAGTGCAAACACAGACACAATGACATTTTCTTGGCCACTACTAAATGTTTTCTTATTGTACCTGATTGGTAATTTCCTAGCTCCAATTGATAACATTTTTGCCAATGTCAGTGGAGTTGCAGATCATTTCTGTATTATATTGAACTGCACAAACAGCATTTTCTATTTTGATCAGTGGTCGGCTGTTATGAGTTTTTCAATGGCTGATGCCGATATAGAGAACAGGGCGGATGACGGCCAATATGCCGATTTCAAAAGAAAGAAAAGTCATGGTTAAATCCTTTTTTCCAGTACTGTCACATTTTTAGTACAACCTAATATACATGTCATCACAGCCAATAATGTGTTGTTTTAGATGGAACTTTTATTAATGAATGAAATAGAACAATACATTGGGTTCTGCTGTAGATTTCAGAGGGTGACTGTTGTGGGTAAGGTTTGCCAGAAGGGATGTCATTCAGCTGCATTATTCTCTACAGTATAACAATATACAGTCCCCTCCAAGTATTGGAACGGTAATAATAATAATAATTCCTTTGTTTTTGTTGTTCGCTGAAGACATTTGGGTTTAAGATCAAAAGATGAGTTTGAGACAAGATTTCAGAATTTCAGCTCTCATTTCCTGGTATTCACATCTAGATGTGTTAAACAACTCAGGACAAACCACCCTTTGTTTGAACCCACCCATTTTTCAAGTGAGCAAAACTATTGGAACATGTGACTGCCAGATGTTTCTTGTTGCCCAGCTGTTGCCTTTTAGGTTGATTGTCCAAACATTAAACAGCTCTGCATGACTAGTCTAAGTTTTCATCCTTGGTTCAAACCTATAAAGACTGCATTTCCTGTTAAAGAGGATAAAGCAACATGAAGAGCAGAGAGCTGTCTGTGGGAGAAAAGCAAGCCACTGTCAAGCTGAGAAAAGAAGGAAAATCGACCAAAGCTGTTGGACAAACATTGGGCATAGCAAGCACAACAATTTGGAACGTCCTGAAAAAGAAAGAAACTACTGGTGTACTGAGCAACAGATGTCCAACAGGTCGGCAAAGGAAAACAACAGTAGTTGATGACAGAAATATGGTGAGAGCTGTGAAGAAAACCCCCAAAACATCAGGAAGTGACATCAGCAACGACCTCCACAGTGCAGGGTGAAGGTATCACAATCCACTGTTGGAAGAAGGCTCAGAGAGCAGAAATATAGAGGCCACACCACAAGATGCAAACCACTCATCAGCAGGAAGAATCGGAAGGCCAGATTGAAATTTGCAAAGAAGTACAGAGATGAGCTGCAAAGTTCTGGAACACAATCTGATGGACTGATGAGACCAAGATTAATCTCTGGCAAAGTGATGGAAAGGCCAAAGTGTGGAGAAAGAAAGGAACTGCTTATGATCCGAAGCATACAAGCTCATCTGTGAAGCATGGTGGAGGTAATGTCACGGCTTGGGCGTGCATGGCTGCTTCTGGAACAGGCTCATTAATATTTATTGATGATGTAACTGATGATGGTAGCAGCAGAATGAATTCAGAAGTGGACAGAAAAAATTTGTTTGCCAGTTTACAGAGAAATGCATTGAAACTAATGGGGAGGAAATTTATCGTGCAGCAGGACAATGAGCCAAAGCACACTGCCAACAAAACAAAGGACTTCAGGGGAAAAAAGTGGAAGGTTTTAGACGGGCCAAGTCAATCAGCTGACCTTAACCCAATAGAGCTGCATTTCACCTCCTTAAGAGGAACTGAACTGAAAGAAGCTGAAAAGAAGCTGAAAAGCCTGGAATAGCATCACAACAGTTTGGTGGTGTCGATGGGTCGCAGGCTTGAGGCAGTTATTGCAAGCAAGGGTTCTGCCACCAAATATTAAATGTTATTTACTTAAAGATTATTTGTTCCATTACTTTTGCTCACCTAAGAATGTCCTGGTCTAATAAAAACGGTGGCATGTCCTGAGTTGTTTAACACATCTAGATGTGTATACCAGGAAATGAAAGCTGAAATTCTGAACTCTTGTCTCATTCTCTTCTCATCTTTTGATCTTAAACCCAAATGTCTTCAGTGAACAACAAAAACAAAAGATTTTGCCTTACCGTTCTAATACTTTTGGAGGGGACTGTATATTTAATGCTAAAACAATAATGGTTTTAGATTAGTTGTGCTGTCATTTAGTGTGAGTGCAGGTGTTTTGTTTTTTGGGTGAAAGAACACTTTTAACTCTTATTAAAAAAATAACAAAACAAATAGTAGTACTGTTTTTATTGTTACAGGCCATCAGGGGCCCATAACAATCAAACACTCCCAATGGGAGCACTATGTTGCTATCTTTAAGTAGCAGCCATTGGGTTGTGTACCCAGTGTAGTGACAGCTTTAACTGGGGGCTGTCAGCAGCAGTATTCTAGCCTTTTAGCCCAACGGAGCATAGCTAGAGCACTCCATTGGTTTTCATGGATGGATAGATGGATGGAAGCATGGGTGGTGGAAATCATGTGCAGTTTAATGCCAGCTTGGCTTACCCTAGGCATAGCCCTTCAACGAGTGTTCATAATTGCTCACTGCTAATGTTTTTTCTTGTTTAAATATTGTGATTATTCTGCAATTAATCATGTAAGTAAAGGTCTTCATTTAATAGTGTTTCCCCTGTAGTACATAAGGTATATTGTTGTGGGACAGCTTGCTTCTCCTCTTCACAAAAAGCTGTAAGACAAGCAGCTCTTTGTGTAGATTTTGAATTAATTTCTTGGGCTTAGGTTTGGTTATATATATGGAACAAAACAAAATCTCAAATTTAGTTTTCCAACATTGGGGCAAATTTGTGATTGTAATCAATTGTTTTTCCTCCATAATGCAGGAATACTAAAACATGATTGAAACATCAGAATTTTTAGGACTTAATGTGCCAGACAGTTGAGCAAATATAGGAAAAGAACTGAACCACCTGCAATTTTGTCATTGTTGATCAAAAAAATATTTATCCCATAGGGCCTACAGCTATGGACTGCTTCCAGAGACATGCACTTTAAAGGCGACCTATTATGCTTTCCCTTATTTTTCTCTCATATATATATATATAATATCACAATGTCAGATGTTTATCAAACATGGCTAAAGTTTTAAAAATTTCGATAAACATCTGTAAAAGTAATCCCTGTGAGCAAAAAGCTCAGGCTTCATCCAGGCAAAGCAAGCCCAAGTACAGGGAACCGGTCCTATTAGCTTAGCTGACTGCCCGGACTGGGAGCTTCCTGTCTGTGGTCCAAAGCTCGTGTGCTAGCAACGTAAACACCAATACACTCCTCGAGCTCCTCATCCAGGCAGAGACCGCTAAGCTTATAGGATCACTAGATGCACAGCTAACTGAGCTAACTAGGTAACGGCAGCTACAGTTAGCAGAAGTTAGCGGCTGGCCAATCAGAAGAAAGTGGGCTTTTAGGGAGGGGGATCTTAAAGAGCTAAAACGGCTTGTTTCAGACAGAAACTGAGGGGCTGCATAAAGGGCCAGTTTAAGATAAATAAGGAGTTCTAAAACTGTGAACCACGCAACGCTATAGTGGAGTCCCAGAATAAAATTATAGAGCTGGAAATGAGCATAATAGCCTGGTGTCTGCAGACAGCTGGCTAGGTAGCGTTAGCTTCCTGACAGAACAAAGTCGAATCCCCACACTGTTCAGTCGTTTAACATTCTGCCCCGAGCGGCAACCTCTGGCTCTCATGATTGAAACCAATGTGTATTCTTTCTTAGGGCCAGCAGGGGGCCACTCCTCTGGTTGCAAAAAACCATTCTGTTCCATTAGAAATAATGGTAAAATGGCTATACTTTATTACCTTAGTAAACACTTTCCTAATGCGTTTCTGGTTTTAATCGTTAGTTTCAAGTCTTCTTGAACACAGCATGAAGTTTATTTAGTAAATTATGGTCCCGTTTAGAGGAAAATAGACCACAAAGCAGGGGATGCTTTATGCCAGTCAATTACCTTGTGATTGACAAGTCGCTACCATGGTGACCTGTCAATCAGGCTAGCGTGAGTCATATCCACTGCACTGTGTAAATTTAACCAGCACCGTTGAACAAGCTTATTAGGAGTTGGCTGTTCATTTTTTCCAGTAAGTAAAGAACCTGTTTTTAGCTAGCCAAAATAAGCATCCCGGTTCAAATCAATTGGTCTGCCCTCCTTAGAGCCGTAGATGTGTCATTCATCATTCAGGGCGTTTCCCTGGAAGATTTATGCTGACTTGACAAAATCAGTTGACTGTCATTAGTTATTGTCAGGTGCTCAAGAAAAGTGGATGAAGATGGTCTTCTGTAAGTGGATCAACAAAATACAGTAATTAATCCTAATTTGCCACTTCTGTGTATATATTTTAGTGTGCCTCTGGGAAGGAGAGTGGTAAAGCCTGTAATGGGGTGTGTTCTACACCTTTCACAGGACAAAACGGAGCTATAGTGAAAAAAAAGTGTTACCTCAATTTGTTGTTCCAATAATAAGAATGCATATTAAAGATAAAACAAAAACTCTGGAGTTTCAGCTAGAGGCTTTGAGCTGCATCCTGGGACTTGATGCTCATTTAACCATATTAATGAGCTTGTCAGGTGGAAACCCACCAAAAGCAGGGCGCCAACAGGTCCCAAGCCATAATAAATGAATCACAGATCCGCTGCAGATATTGAGATCCATCCCTGTTCAGCGGAACAGTCTGCACATTCCTCTGCCGCTCTAATGAGCTCTCAGCTTCCCACTAGAACATCTTCATAGGCTCAAATTGCTCTATGAGGGCCTGTCGTTGGTCCCTGTGTATTCCCGCAGAAAGGGGGACACACACATATGCATCCATTCATCTGCACATCCACACGTATACACAATTAACATTACACAGATAAAAGCTAGTGTAAAACTGCATGAGCCATGTGCACAGTGAGTATACAGTAGCAGAGGTAGTAAAAGTCCTTCCACATGTATTTACATTGTGCTGGTACTACATAAAATGTCTTTTTTGTTTTTATGTTTTTATAAAGCTGTATGAGTATGTATATTGATGTAGCAGGTAGTTTATTTATATGGCACATAAACCCACTCCCTAAATCACAGAGGGGTTAAAGTCAGTGTGCTTGCATGCTGGGTGTCAGGGTTGTAATTTGTAATTAGATCTTCACCCTTGATTGTGTTTTTCTTTGTCACACTTTCCCCTTCAACTCTGACCATAATACAGGAGAATCAATTTGACAATTTGATATGCAACTATTGCAATTGTCTTGGCTGATTCCAATTTCTGATTTTTTACAATCTGACCTGCTGATTTCAATTTCGGCCGATTCCGGCTACTGGAGAGCAGCTCCAACCAGGACTCTGACTTGAGGGACAACCATTGACACCATTACACAGTCACCTCTCCCTCCGCAGAGGAAAAATGGATGTAAGTCTGTGTGTGGATTTCGGCGTATATCTGTGTGTAGAATTTCTATGCATATACTGTATGCACACTATCCGAGCAGTGAAGTTGTGGCAGTTAGGGGCATAAGGCAGTAGTAGTAATTGTAGGGGTAAAAACTTTCCTCAGGCCATCAGGAAGGTGAAAACCTTTGTATTCAGAGGGGGTGGGGGTGAAGCTCATCCCAGTTTGCAGAGAATGACAGGCAGGGTAGCGAAAAGGCTGATCATTAGTTTTTTCACAATCATGCTCACATTCGCACCTACATGCAGTTTGTGATGTATTTCTCAGTAATGTGCAATATTATTTAGTAGGTCCAGTAGCTTCCACTGCATGGACCGGTGCTGAGCCTGCTCCTGACAGTCCCTGATCTAATCTGACATGAAGTCCAGACACAATAATTATGCAAGACTCTCAAAACAATGTTAAATCCGCCTACATTCATAGTCTAGTACACTAATACATAAAAATGTGCCATATGCCACATGGATCAATCATGTTGGTAAAACAATAATATTGTGTGGTTGCTAGGCCAGGCCAGGCTCTTTTTCTCATTATAACAAGAAATCAGTCATGTTAAAACAAGAAACATTACTTGTTTTAATGAGTAAAGCCAGTATGTTGTTATAACAAGATACCTTGATTTTGTGAAAATGAGAAATGTTTGTGAAGTAACAAGATAATAAGTAACATGTCGTTATAATAGAAGAGAAAAAATGTCATCAAAACATGAACAATATCTTTTTATAACGTGAACATTTTCACTTTACAATGAGAAACTGAGCAAATATTGTTTTGTCGCAGTGCCAGCAATACTCTGCCGTACCGCAGCATTGATTTGATTTTGAAACTGTCGATCATGAGCCTGACAACGTCACAGGAGTGCAATCCTGAATTTGTGGAGCATGCCACATTTCAATACATTTTGTTTGTGTAGTTGCCCAAAAAATCTTTGAATCATAAAACACTGTTTCATATGGACTGACAGAATGAAAAATCAAAACAAGACAAAAAGAAGGCCATGGGGACAGTAAGATAGATGGAGAGATACAGTAGTGTGTAATGAAATTCACATGGAAAATAACGAGGCTACAGAGAGTCAAAGGCAGCGGCAGTCGGACAAAGGAGCAGAGAGTGTTGCAGAAGTGACAGAAAGTCGTTGAAGTCAGGTGTTTTCTTCATCAAAGCCAAGCTAAGACTTGTTCAATGACACAACCCACACTTTTAACACACAGCTAATGCCCTAAAGACACACTCTGAGCAGAGGGGAATAGGTGCAGAGTGAGCAAATCACACACACACACACTCACAATCTATACAGTTCTGACAAATGTTCAGTTCTCAGATTGATTTTCCAACACAGTTTTCACCTTTTTTTACACAGTATAACACTTCACATGGACCAAACCAATAATGAGTCTGGACATCATCAAAATGGTTGAATTTTTCCCACCGCAGTTCAACAACCAGACTAATAAAGGATTTCCACAACCCTGTTGGCAGTGGATCACAGGCTCTATTTCTAAACTAATACACTTAAATGCCAAACCTAAAATATACATTTTGGATGTATAAAAATTTTGTGAATTATAAAAACTATGTTGAAATAGATCTAAAACCTTAAAACATGCATGTGGAGAAAATAATCCTTAAATAATGTAAATGTTTTCAAGACCAATCACAGCTCATTCCTACCATAGCTAGCACTGAATGATTTTCAATTTCATGCCTTTTACTGATGATTAAGCTTAAAAGGCAAAGAGTGCGATGCAAATGGCAGCCGGATGCTAACATTAAGCTTACATCGTTCTCTACAAATGCCTTCAAATAAGAGTAGACCCACATTTGTATTAGCTTCCCTCAGGGTACACTGAACAAACTTTGACAGACAGAAGCTTGAGTTTACACTTGATTTACACTATTTATTGCAGAAACATCACATGATAATAAACATTCACACAATATAAGACAAATAATCGCAAACAAGTCCAGCCAAATGGTAACAGTGAGGGAGAGTGAGAGAGCGAGAGAGAGTTTAATCCTTAAAAGTGTGTTCCTGTGTTTGTCTGTTTGTGCTGTCTGTGTGTGTGTGTGTGTGTGTGTGTGTGTGTGTACATGTGTGTCTGTAACTGCAGGCTCTGATCACAGATAACCTTCTTGGTGTCCGCTCAGTGACTCTATCAAACACATTTCCAATCTGTGTGTGTGTGTGTGTGTGTGTGTGTGTGTGTGTGTGTGTGTGTGTGTGTGTGTGTGTGTGTGCGTGTGTGTG